>NW_018020824.1:108636-171446 GCF_002006095.1 Pseudomyrmex gracilis | reverse complement strand
GAGAGAGAGAGAGAGAGTGAGAGAGAGAGAGAAAGAGAGAGAGAGAGAGTGAGAGAGAGAGAGACATTGCTCTTCTAATCGTTTTACGAACGAACATCGCAACACGATATACGCGCGCTTATACATACATACTTGCGCGTGAAAGAAAAAAAGCCAGCAAACAAAGGGATCCAATTACCTGCAGTTCCAAGGAGGGATCTTGAATGGAGTGGGCGATTTTGTGAGCCCTCTGAAACGCTTCCAGAGCTTTGCAGAATCCCGCTAGTTCTAAGTGAACTCTGCCTACTGTTAAGTGAACTAGTCCAGCAGTAGCGCACTGATCGCACTCGTTATACAAACTGCGGAGGTTACAAAATAAATTAGCTCGTTAAAAACATCTATCTCATGAGATACAATCACGTTTTTATCCATTTATTTATTTCGGATCGCTTTATTATAGTTAAATTTCTTTTTTTTTATTAAAATCTCAGTATTATATTAATACAGATTAATACGCTGTTTCTACGGGAAAACGGAAGAGGCTCAAACCTGTGCCGAGCATAATCTAACGCTCTATCCAGAGCGCCTAATCTCTCGTGAGCCCTAGCTAAGTTCAAATACGCTTCCGCTCGCATGTTTGGCGAATCCAACTCTTCAGAGATACATAGCTGCTTGTTGCCAAATTCGATACTGTCTCTGAAAGGAAAGAAAATTCACGCGATGACGGAGGAATCGCGGCTAATGTTTCGAACATTAATAAATATCAATAACATCTCTTGTGTAACGTAGCTGAGAGATAAAAATTAAACGAGAACAAAATTGATTGACTTGCAACTTAATTACTCATGACCTGTAATCTACCTGTATTTGCCCCAATCCATGTACGCTTGATACAAATATCCGAGAAGGGTGAATTTATCCTCGCGTTGTCTGATGTTTTTCAGTGCGCCCCTCCATTTTTTAACCGCGGCTTGTTGCTTGTGAGCTCGGTACAGTTTCAAACCTTGTTCCATCTGAGGCAAATACGAAATAACAATTCTGTGTTCGATTCATCACAAGCAAAGTATAACAGTTTGTGTTTGTAAGAAACTAAAAAAATTTCATATCCAATATTATATTTTCCGCATAAAAATATCTTTGAATAGCAAGGAGAAAAAACAGTGAATTCTAATCACTTATTGCCAGTTTGTGATTTGTCGTTCCAAGTTTTTCAATATATATCCTCATTTCCAGACACACACGTTATCTCTATAAATCCTTGAATTTCCGCTTATCATCACACGCGCCCTTGTATAGCTATATAACCGGTCTATTATTTATTCGATATCCAACGGACACTTCGTAGTCAGCTATGAACAGAGACCACACGACCAACCTCGAAATCAATGTTCTTGTGAAATTGACATTGAGTTAATATCGGCCTACTAAGACAAAGATGCAACCTTCGCGTAAGCGCATGTGCAAGACAAAAAGAAAAAGAATGAACTATTAATATAAGCGACACATCGATAGGCGATAATTATAAAACGAGACGAAAACGCATTACTATCGTATTATACATTGTGCACGAGAGAGAAAGATGTAAAAAATATATGTAAGTTACGAAGATAAGATATTATAATTCTTATTTAAGCGATTTTTACGTCGTCCACTTATACATGTCGGACTTAATAAAACACGTAGGCCAAATATGATAGATTGCCAGGAACAGAGACCGCGATAGGCGCGTTGCGATCTTTATCACGCAGCAATAACCGTAGGTAATGCGGCACATATATGAGAGTAAACGTAGAAGGCCGTATCGATCTGACCCTGAACTTTGTCTCGGACAGATTAAACTCTACGATAAAATATAAATAGGATCTTGAAGCACATAAAATTACTTTCCACATGCGTGTGTGCATGGTCGAGATAACTTCCCGCCCGCTTGAATTTCAACGAGACAAAGTTTGAAAACAGATTGGACCAATCCGAACAGAAAAGTCATGTAATACCACTTTTACCAAATTCGTAATAACTAATGAGATAGTAATTAATATGAGCCAATGAGTACGTAAGAAGCGATCAACCAAACTCTATAGGCGTGTATAAAACTATGTAATTTTCAGTGCTGTAAAGAAAAATTTGCTTATATTTTGTACAATCTTTCTAGCAACGACATGCAGCGCGACTTCTTGTTGTCGGCTGATTTTCACGGCGATGTAACGCAACGAGCGAAAGTCCACCTCATCGGTTCTCAAAAGTTGTACATGACTTTTTCTATTTACATTGACCTAAATTATATTTCAGCTGTGTAAAAAAAAATTACAAAAAAGTTTGCGAGTTTAATTATTTATTTGTTGTAGTTTACTATTAAGATGTAAAAATGTTCTCAGATCTTTGATTGATCGATCGTGCAATTTCAACGAAAACGGTAAATACAAATTACTTACGCTTGTTACCGCGCAAAGGAGATATCATGGATAAGCTGTCGGGCACGAAATGCGGAATCATAAGTTTTGCTAAGTGAAACATGTAAACACGGTACAAGCGCAACACTTGAATTTTAGTGGTTACGAAAGGATAGCGTGACCGCGGCTACAGCATGCACATCGTGAACTTGACAGTGACCGATAAAGCATGCTCATCCGCGAAATACGTTTCGTTATGTGGCCAATGTGCTCCCGTCGCTCGTCTGAGAGATCTTCAGATTCTGTGGTATTCTCGTTTGACATATTACATCACTCTCTCTCCGATCGCTTTGATACACTAAACCGCTCCGACGCGACGATGGGCGCTTGAGGAACGTTTAGCAAAGAATTAGTTGTAATTAAATTAATTTGCGAGATCATTAACAATGTAGTAAGTGTTATCGTGGCGTGCGGCCAATTTCGCTTCTAAAAGCACCGCGTTTGTCTAAAATTATAATCGCTTCTTCACATTCTGAGATAACATTTGGCACGCATTTCGAAGTAAGAGCTTTATTAATAAATTGAAACACCTGAATAGAGATGACGCGTGTGTGTAGCAAAATTTCCCACAGAAATATAATCGCGGAATTATATCTACAGTATTTATCTTGTTGCCATTTTTTATGTTTATATGTTTTGTGTGTGTCAAAAAATTTATATTTTAAGAAAAGTTTTAATTTTTTGCCGCAAAATTTATAATCATATTCATTATCTTATATTTTTTTAATTGCTTTTATATAAAATCATTAATTGTAGTCTTTACTTAATCTAACTAATTCTATTTCTTTCAAGAGAATTGAGAAAAAACACATCGTAAGATACTGACCCTTCTTCGAGCTAACTGTTGATCGAGCCGTTTTCTGCAGCTTATGAGACACTCCCATATACCCGATCTGCCATTTTGATAATGGCCATTGCTGCTGTTGCCATTTTGATGCCGGTAATCCTCCTCGGTGAACTCGCAGACATCGAGAGGATGTCTCGATCCATCGGGGCTACCGAGCAGCGCGGTCGCCGAGAGTTGATGACTCGCCGATCCGCTGTTAAATTTTCAAATGTTCGATGATCTCTTCAGAATATCGCGACACAAATATCAAACCATTTATATGAGATAAATTTTGCAATTACTTGCCACTTAATATTTTCAATATTTGATTATTCGTACTTTTTGATCAGATAATAAATTTTATACTCCGATTTTGTTATGACCAAGAGAGAGAGAGAGAGAGAGAAACCAATTGTTCTCTGGATAAAATCTTTGAAAAAAATAATATAACATTTATTTTACAATAATTGTAGAATATCACTCAAAAAAAAAATTGAATATATGATGTTAAACTAGTTATGATTTAATTTAGTTTCTAATCTGTTATTTTAAGAAGAAACTATGTTTTACACACAAATATATTTCTTGGAAATTTGTTGTATCATTTTTTTTATCAATAGCAATATCACCACTTAATTCCTTAAGAATGCCAACTAAGAGTTATCGAGTAGCTGCGGAATTCCATGTGCTGTCCGTAAAATCTGATGATAGAAATCTAAAGAAGACGTGTAACCGAACGCCTCGTATTTTCACAACATTGATCGCTTAAGTGTTTTAGAAATTCTAAAATTGTTCTCGTGTATAATTTATATTTATAATATAATTCATATTTGTGAGAGAAGCTACATTCTCTTTTCCTAATATTCGCACGACGCCCAAAGTTGCATGTACATAAATTAGCATTATATATATAAATTATACATATAAATAAACAACAAACTTAAATTACGTTTCATGATATAATTGAAACTATAAATTTCAATAATGATGCCAAAATAAAGAAACTAATAAATAATATTTTAATATAAACTTCAATATCACAATCATATACGTCCTCATTTCCTGGACCAATTTCTCACAAGCTCGTGTCAAACGTCGGATGATGGATGCGGGTAACTGACCTCTCGCGAAGGTTTCATGTGTGTATGCGCAAACTCTTATAATTTATTTCTAGGACGAACGGAAGGAGTACGCGCGGAGATAAACCTCTTTTGGCTGCTGTCCTAGAGGTTGAGTTTGCAAACTGCGCGTCGAGGAAGTTATGAAGTATAGAGGCTTCTATCCCGCACCTCATCATATCCTTTCTTCATCTAACGAGTTTTTAGGTCGGTTCTCGGACATTTTCTCATGAAAGTTTAAACAAAACGCCCGTGTTTTACAGTTTTAAAATATCGTTTTATGTGTGAATCGTTAAATATATATAAAACCGCGAAACATTTTAATATCAAAGATAGAACGATCATAATTATCTCGTCTATTTTTCTGATACTTGATAAAAATCCCACGAGAGTTACAATCGATCGCAAATTACTTTCCATCCCTCTAAAGTTTCTCGAAAACACTTGCGTGTCTATAAACAAGCGTGCATACATGCTCGTTCGGTTACGTTTGCGCGCGCGCGCGCGCGCGTGTGTGTGTGTGTGTGTACAAGGCTGTATCGTGTAAAGCGAAGAGTATACGACACTCTATCGCTTTCCTACCACGTTCGCTAGGTGGGCGAGGCACCTGCGACCTCTTTTGCTGACCCATTTACGAGCTACGAGATATGGTACGGCGTTGCGATTCTAAGTGGAAAATCGAACCGTCCCCTAGCTTTTCCACGTGTCGAGAACGATCAACGAAATACAGTGTTCGATCTCACCATTCCCTATTGTTCTATCTTTTGTTTTTTTAAAATATTTTCTCCTGGCTTACATCATTGTAATAAATTAAATGTAAAGTTTAAATTAATGTTTAAAAACAATTTTAGCCAAATAGTGTAAATAAAAAATAAATGTATAATCATTTTATAAATATATTGTATGTATAATCATGTTATAAATAACTGTAAAAACACTCTGCGTTATTTATAAAATAAAGATGTATAACTGTGTTCGGTGAAAAAAAAGTATTATTGTTATTCTTGTTATAATAATAATAATTATTATTATTGTAATTAAATATTCTTTACCTTTTTAATAACAAACAATTATATCTCCTTATTTTAGAATCTTTCTCCATATTAAGCATTTTTCTTTTTACTTACATATTCTCTCCGCAACGAAATAATTACCTATCTATGGAGCACTCTATTTTTGTAGCTCATTATTACACTTGATTGTTGAGATATTATTGACTGAATTAAGAGCAATCTATGTTATTATCTTTTAATACATAATACAAAGTGTAAACATGATTTCTCGAAAAATAATATCCGTAATATTGATTGCATTAAAAAAAAAAATGCTGCGTCAGGAAAAATTTACATATATTCATTTTATTTATAACAATATTTTCTCTTTAAATTCGCGCTTAACATTAAAAAGTGACCAATTATGGTTGCAAATCGTTCTGTCGTTTTTGTGTGCAATTTAACCACAAAATTTCTGAAAGATTAATGTATCTAGCGGAGAGAAACTATGTCTAATTATCTCTCTAATTTGAAACTCAGTTTTACTACTTGGAGTTGAATAAGTGTACTTACCCCAAGTAATCCCTAGACGAGATAGACTCCCATGACATGGTTGTATGTCTTCCTTGCCGCTGCTTCTTTTCTTTCTCCTTTTTCTTCTTCTTTCTGTGCCGCGGTGCAGCTGTTTCTTTTCTGGTTCTCTTTTCGATTCTCTAATCTCATCTCTCGCCGCCAGCATTATCCCGTTCGCGCATCCGCATGTGATAGGGCATATCACTTTCTTCTTGTGCTTTGCGAACTACACTTAGGCGCAATCACGCCAAAACTCGATACAAACTCGGAGCGCCGATTTCCAGGTCGTAATCGTCCGCATTCAATCGATTCCAAAGACGGATGTTCGACGCTTGTGTAACGCTTGGTATCGGATAGTACTATCTATCGCGCGACGACGAGCTCGGGAATTGCGCGAACAACGATCGAAATTCCGTAGAACTGGAGACACGCGAAGGCTGCGCTTCCATTCACATCGATCATCTTACGGATTTAATCCCGTTGTCTCTCTCACCGCAAAAAAAAAAGCAAATACTTGTACTTATAATGTTCAATTAACGAGCAATGAAACACGTGCGTTTTCAAGCTCGAAGAAAACTGAATATAGATTTTTTGTGTATAATTTTGTGTAAAGATATTATATATATATATATATATATGTATGTACACATACATACATATATATGTATATGTCGAGAGTGCAAAGTGACGAACGATCTCGAGACGATCAGAAAGATTTTTAAGTTCTAGGACTTTCATGTGGACGCGCGAGAGAGATGTGCGCGAAGTGATTGTTTATTCGATCGTTCCTTGTTCCAGAAGGACAAATTCAGAAATGGGACTTGGATCGCAAGCCGATAGTTATTGAGGTAGATTGAGGATCTCATCGGCGGAAGAGGGGGACAGTTGGACAGACTCGATGCGTTTAAACTTACTATAACATACAAGAGGGATTACATACCTCGGTCGAAAAAAATAATTTGCACGCCTGCGTGTCTTTGTACTTATAAAGCCTAATTGAGCACCGTGGACTCGCGCAAGTACTCGCGCGCGTTGACAACGAAAAATCTTGTTAGTCTTTTTCTCTGTCTCCCGTTTCTTTCTTTTTATAGGTGTTTTGGTTTTTAATAATTGGCAAATGTTTCGTGGCAGTTTCTTCGGTCGAATGCTGCTCGACTAAGATCTCGTTGCAGATCTACGATTCTCAACACGTGTGATACACAAACGATCGCTCGAGTCTCACGGTACTTGAAAGTATTTCCGTCGCTCCTTCCGTCAGTACTCTCACAAAATACATAATCGCAGAAGTAAATAGCTTCTTCTTGTTCCGCTTTCTCGGTCCTCAGTTGCGCAATGTTTTATTCTTCGAGAACTTTGTTGTTATTTTTCGTTCACTTAATTTTTTTCTAATATATATACGTACACATGTACTTTTATCAATATTTGATTATCGAGAATCGCGTAACATTATATACTATGTAAGTCTTCAACGTTGTGATTTAGATCTATGAAGATTTAACACACATATAGCATCTATGACGCATTTATATAAATTTATAACATGTATATATTTCTTATACATTAGCAGAGACTCACGCAGCATCGCGTGTCTTGTGCGCGTGTTTTGTGTACCCGTATGTGTATGCATATGCACGCACTTTTCCTTATCGAACGCATTTAATACCTCGCTAAAACAATCGGCTGTGTCTCAAATGTGTTGCTCGCGTGTCGGACGGTAGTGAACGTGTGTTTAGTTTAACGCACTTAATTTCTTTTAGAGAGTAACAATAAAAATGCGAGGAGCTTATAGTTACCGAGTGTCACCCACATTTATATCAACGTTTACGTGAACGAGACGGATGAATGAAAATTAGAAACCAAGAGTCTGGGAAACGATCGTTTCTTCAAGTGCCTCTCTCGTACTTTTTCAAGCTTCACGCTTCTCTAAGATTTTCGGTTTGGCGCGTTTGTTCAGCACCGGAGAGGTTAAGGGACTCGCTGTCCCCGAAACTAGGAATCGCGGCAGCCCGCGGTGTCCCAGTTACTGCCGGTGACCCCTGGCGCGCTTTTTCACCCCCTCCGCGAGCCAACGAGCGCTCTAACTTGGCGAGAGCTCGCGCAAGATATACGGATTCTCGTCCGCGAGATGTCTGGCAACTCCATGAACGATTCTCTTAAACCGCTCCTTCGACGATCGCTTCGAATGATTAGTCGACGTTTCTTACAAATAAGAATATTGGCGTAGCAGTGTTAACGTGTGCATAGGAGCTGATACTTAGAATTAGAAACGTGCGCGCATTTCTATTGGCGAATATCTCGCGATTAAATCACGGATAAATATCCCGCGCGAATCTTCGTTGACGATTCGTTCCGCTGACTATCAGCGTTCGAATTCGGCGCTCATCGTGTGTTCGCGTACGTTCAAGAGTCGAGCAGTAGTAGTGACGTGTAGTAGTAGTAGTGGTAGTAGTAGTAGTAGTAGTAATAGTAGTAGTAGTAGTGGCAACAATAGCAACGCGGCCGTTCCCGCTCGCTGACGATGAGACAGTAGCAGCCTTCTCGCGCGCCTCGAGGCGTTTCCTCATACCGTTGCTGATTGATCCCCCGTCCGTCTCCTCGGTTTCAGGCCGCGATCCGGCCTTGTCCCCCTTCCGTCTTGTGTCTTTGCCGCACCACTACTGCTATCCCTGTCGTCCTGCGTCTTCGGCGCCTCCGCCGTCTTCGTTGTCGACGTCGCGCGCGCGGAAACCAGCCGTTCGCGGCCGCTCGCTGTCGCAACGAGGACAGCCGAGGCCGCGACACGCGGAAGGTTACGGGCGCGCGATGCGGATCGAGAGTGTCTGCTCGTCGCACACCCTTCCGCCCCTTTGACCCCTCTTCTCTCTCTTTTTGTTTTCTCTCTTCCTCTTATTACGGCGCGCGTACAGGGTTGGTCCTGTCGCGGAGGGTGTTACGCCGCGCGGCACCCGCGAAAATCCACCGCCGGTGGCCGGAGCAGAACTGTCGCGCAGCAGCCCGCAACACACGACCCAACCGATCCTCACTACCCCCGTCGCCCTCGGTTTCACTCCCCCGTTCGTGTTCTACCGCCTGTTCCGCCGCTGTCCTCCACCCTGTGTTGGTCTTTTACTCTCTTCCTCTCCCTCTCTCTCTCTCTCTCTCTTTCTCTCTCATCTCCCCGTTTTCCTTCTCTGTCTGTCTCACTCCTTCCGCCCTCACGCTATCTCCGTTCCGCCATCCCTCTCGGCTCCGCGCCGTGGTTCACCCGCCGTGGCTCTATTCTTCTCTCTCTCTAACCTTATCTCCCTACTCTTCGTGTTCTCATCCCCTATATTCTTCACCGCCGCTTCTTCGGTTCTGTCTATCGCCAGCAAACCCTACGACGAAAGTTCTTCTCTTTTGCTCTCCCTGCGGCCGCTCTCAACCCTGTTTCGCCTATCAGCTTCATACTGCTCTTGATCTCTGTCCGCCTATCCCATCCTCTTATCTCTGTCTTCATCTTTACGTTGACGTCGAATGGCCAAGTTTCACCTATATTTCGACTTGTTAGTCGACCTCGTAGTGTACAGTCTTTTTAAACGCCACTCGATATGTTGATACGCATTTTTTACCGCTAAAGCACAATCAAAATCTGTGAGCAATAAAAACAATAATTCTAGATCAGTGGTTTGCAAACGTTTTTGATGTCGCGCTTATAGCGGTAAAAATAAATAAAATGCATCACCAAAAAATATTATCTTTATAAGATATTGAATTCTTATTGTAAATATTTTAATAGGTTTGCAATCGATTTTCCAAGTTTAGAAATTAAAAAAATGTAATTTAGTAATCTTGTAATTAAAATTCTGTTTGAACAACGTTATTTTGTTTAAAAAAAATCGATTTCAAGAAGTTTAATTTGTTACAAGCCTCTAATTAATAACCTGTTCGTGCTGCGATATTAACATTATTTGTCACCGAGTTGTTTCGAGTTTGTCTTTTAAATCTTATCGAAAGTTTATAAAGAAGCTTCTTTGAAAAGACAACATGTATAATCACATCTACCTCATTAAATAAATTTACACGGCGCGAATAAGAATTTCCTTTATAAGAATGTTTGGGAATTGATTGTAAAATTTGTAGTTTTAATATTTTTATTTTAAATATTTTTAATAAAATAATATTTTTTAATAAAATAATATTTTTTAATAAAAAGTAACGGATTTTGTTTTACTTTTCTACTCTTCACAAATATTTTATATGTATCAAAGTTATACAAAACGAAATGATATTCTTTTTTCGAAAAGAAAGCATGACTTGTAACGACACAAATAAAGATCCTGCCTAAACGATTAATGTGTCAAAGTTAAGAAAAATTGTAATACGTTATTAGATGATTCTGTCTCGCCTTTGGCGTCTGACTAGAGAATTGCGTATCTTCGCTCTGGGACTTTGTCTGACTTTTGATAAAATATCGCGTAAGCATCGAAGCGCGTACGAGAGATTCTTTCTTTGCCCCAAGAGACGATATCTTCCGATATTTCCTGTAAGATTAAACGTGCGCGCTTCTTCAGGATGTGCGATGCACTCGGAAGGCTCGGAAGGGAAGCGTGGTGACACGCAGTGGCACTCCGACGATCAGCTGTCGTCTTTTTCTCAAACAGCGGACACGTTTCCCAGTTTTACTGCTCGAAAGTTGTAAAGCCTAATGGAATGCGAGCACGTTTTAGCGATGTCACTATATCGGCATTTAAGTACAAGCGACAATAAAAGCTTTTTTCCGGCTCACCGAAAGTGATAAAGCATTTCTTGCATCAACGAAAAAAATAGCTTGTTGTGTTATGAGCTTTATATTCTTTCTTACTTATATTTTCATTGTCTCAGGTGATAAAAATAAGATTCTATAATTATATTTTAGAAATCTCTCTTATATATGTACATTCTCATACATGATACATATGTATATGATATATGAAATGTATATATATATATATATATATATATATATATATATATGATATTTATACATTTTCATATATATTATATATACATATACATATCTTTTATATAAACTTTTGCGAGAATCAACGTTATAATTTATTTTTGTTAGAAAGAGAAAGAGAAGGAATACTTACATAATAATAATTACGTGTTGAGTTGCAGATGACTATTTCTAGCTAAAAAATGAAGAAGAGAAAGTCTTCTACGAATACTGTAAAAAGTTTAAAATGTTAATTAATCTGCAGTTTCTATAAAATACACATATGAGAAATCTTAAAAAAATAAACACAACATAATACTTAGACATTTTATTTTCTTCTTTTATTTTTCCAATTCTCTTTTCCGTCTCATAATAACGTACTAGATTTATTATTTTTTATTTGCAAAATTCAGTCAAAACAAAAAAAAGTCTATTTTTCATCAATCGTTTTACATGTCCTCTGATCGTCTTTTGAGTTTTCACGGCTTGGCAATGTTGTTTATTACCTCTGGTTAAGAAACATCATCCCACATAAAGACAATAAACTATTCAATGAGTCAACATCGCATTTATCCTGATCGACGGGCGTTTGCGTGATTACGAGATTGTCCTGATGGGAGTTGGGGAAGATTTGTGCGGACGTCGTCGCGTCGACGCGTCGCAACGTTCTTGGCATCGGCCAATACCGGAGAATGATATCTAAGTAACTCTTCGGCCGATACACATCGAAGAGAATTGAAGACGACTCCAACTCACATCGGATCACAACGAAGCTACGCATCGTGTCGCACCGCAAAAAAAACATCGCAATGTCTCCTTGTCAATGAGGAAAAACGGACTGCAGTAATTCTTTGAGATATATATAGCAGTTTTTATTACGTCCCTCAACAAATCTCATTTTGTTTTTTACAAAGATAAGGCGGATGAAAACAGAAAAAGATTGCATGCAAAGAATAAGCCTCTGACTTAAAAAATTTTTTGAGAAATCAATTGTTTTAAGATCTCTCCTAGGAATGAAGAAACTTCTCTTTCGTGGAGAAAGTTTCATTTCCGTCAGTTTTAATAACTTTCCTTTCGCTAACAAAATTTACTGACTTTTTTAGATTGTTCACGCTACGCGGATTGCATCTCAAAGATGATAGAAGATTGATTGAAAAGACAAAAATTCTACGGCAAACGGGTGAAGAACGCGCGATATGCTTGGCGGAAAGGGTTAAGACATTGCTCTGTGATGCTCCCATAAAAGTGGGCGAGGCATTGCCCTCCCGTGAACTTTGGCAGATGTAGGTATCCCAGCCAGAGCAGCCGAATCCTGAAAGGAGGCGAGAGTGACCTGTTTTGCGTCTCGCTTCTCGGGGTTGTACTCTTTGCGCCTCGCAGATCCTCCTGCTTCCTCTCTTCTCTTCTCAACCCCGGCGCGACGAATACATCCGAGTCGTGCCGAGCTTCCACGACGGGGTGCGAAAGAGAGAACTACGCCCTCGTGTTTGCAAGTGCACATATCAATCTCTCTCTCTCTCTCTCTCTCCCTCTCTCTCTCTCTCTCTCTCTCTCTCTCTCTCTTCCTTTTCGTGTGTGCGTGTGCGCGCGCGTGAGCGCGTCTGCGTGTACAACATGCGTGAATGCGCGAGCTCAGGTCTTCAACTGTATGTACTATCGGGTACTGCGACAGCGAATGAAAAATGAAATCCAAGTCTACGAGCTTTTCACTCGGTCACTTATGGGACGCAAAGGGCGCGATTTATATCCAAGATGTATACGGAATTGCTTTGCGCGGATGGCATATGAATAAAAAAAGTGAAGATAGCACCGACACTCATCTCAGAAATTTCTGATAATGATCGCTGTTAACAATAATTGGTTTTGTCTCTTCTGTCAGATATACTGGAGCTACAGACCGTGAAATTATGCGGATAGGATTTTAATAGAATTTATATATATATATATATATGTGTGTGTGTGTGTGTGTGTTTGTATTGCGTGAGCACAGATGCGCTGATGACTATCGGCAATGATAGTGGTTTTCTTTACAAAATGATCCCCCCGTTCGATCCTTATTTCTTTGCAAAAGTCCTGAGAAAGATGCTCTAGAAAATAACTTTTCCATACGTAACTTTAATTTGTTAAAAAGTATAATCATAATTTTTTTAAGACCTCAATAGCTTTTAAACTTTGTACGATTAAAACAAAAACTAATTTTTGCAAGTAAAACTACGAGAGTGTGCGAATAGATAAGAAAGTCCTGGTTTTTTTAAGGATTTGTTTTAGAAATTACATACTTGAAAAAGAGAACATTGAATAGGTATAATAAGTTTAAATATATATAAGAGATAAATATCATTTGTCTCTTCTTTTCTTCAAACAATCGTCATCTTGCTTTCTCTTGTAATCAACGCGCAATGTATTAAAAAATGCGTAGTTCTTAAACAAGTGCATGTGTTTGAACAAAAGTAAATGCTTCATAATTTAGTTTTTCAGGTGTGCAAAAACGAAATTTTATTTATAACATTAGAGTAGAGCGGGACTAGTTGAGCCACTTTTTATTCAAACTATTATAAATCTTCATATAATTATGATAGATTAATGAGAATTATTTTAAAAGGTAACATATAGCATATTTCTAGCTCAAGAAGTAAGCATTTCTTCATAGATTCTTAAAATATTGCGTAAAAATGTTGAATGAAAAAAATCAGAGTAGCCCATACATATTTTATAGGTGGAACATACGTATATTAAGCCATCCCGAAAGGTAAGTTGAGACAAAAGTATAATTGACTACTAAAGATTATATATTATTTAATAACAATAGACTTGGATGTATTAATCTTTATTAAAATTTTTGTTTTATTTATAAAATACTTGTATGTAAAATGCTTTACTTAACAAGAACTAAAAACCCTCAACGTCTTGTATAATAAAAATTAAAAATAAAATATATTGTAAAATTGTTACTAATGTAATGAAAAGTAAAAAGTATTTTTTAAAAACAAAACAACAATTTCTACGATCAAAAACAAATAAACTTTTATATGTGGTCCAACTAGCCTCTAAATCGATGTTGGTTGACATATTTTTTATAACTAAAAACTTGTACATAAAATAACAATATGAACATTAAAGTTACAAAATACACTAATGACTTATATTTAAAAAACTTTCCTAGTTTTTATTACTCACTATATTTGCCACCATGTAGACCAAAAAGAACAGACATCTAATACTTTTACTTTTTGTGCAGACAAACAAAACGACGCTCGTGTTCGCTCGTTCGTGGGTACGGAGCGGCGTATGCAGTGCAGTAGTCTTTGTCTCTAAGCTTTCTTACGCAAGCGTCAACGTGTTTGTACACATTTCGGTTATTAAGATATTTGCAAATCCCAACTTGTTCCTCGGTTCACCTAGCTTTATTGTATTCTAATTTAGATCAGATAAAAACGAATAATGATAAAACAATTTATATTTTATTATGTTAATCTCACAACATATTTTATATACATTATTCTGTTTTATTTGATAAAATGCAAATTCTCTTCCGGAAAAATTATAAATGTTGCAAGACGTTCCCAAACATACGCAATATTTGTACAGAATAATTCATGGCTTGATGTTCGATCATTCGCCGTTTAATGCCACCATTTCTGTGTACACGTTTACTGTTCTCGCATGAGAGCAGTTATTACAGCGATAGGTATTTGGCGAAATGTGTCGGTAGGCTAAAACTTTATCCCGTTTTCTATCTCCGCTCGTCTGGATCATTGCCAGGATAATTTTAGCTTTTATTCGACGCTCAATAGTCTATTTTAATTCCGTGAAAGCGGAGCATAAAATGTGATAGACGGCGCTAGATTTACATAAAGTTTGCGTATTTGCGTAACTAGCGGCGATGTAATCGTCAGCTATCTGTAGAAGTTCTCTCTCTCTGTGTGTGTGTGTGTGTGTGTATGGGTGTGTGGGTGCATGAGTGTGTGTGTACACACATGTGCTCGTATGTACGTATGCATATATACGTAATACAGTTTCATCACTGTAGATTCTGATTCTCCCAGTCAAACCGCAAATCGTATTGACTATCGGGCGCGTATTGGAATATCTGTCAAAAACCACGACATACTGTAATGAACATCTCTTTCTGCTAGCATCCAACTGTAAACTTGCGCGCTTCAGTATAGATCTAAAATTGCTGGGGCGAGCCACAATATCCGCAGAAACTATCAACGAATAAAATTGCCTCAATAAAATAAAAGACTGATAAAAAAAATTCCAACTCTTCTGATTAAACTGAATACTATAGGATATTTCTGTAGAAACAAACAAGTAAAAAAAAAAAAAACGAACAAGTCAGTAAAGCTCAATTGATCTTAAATTTACTATTTACGATAATAGTCTCTCAATAGAGAAATATCATTTGGTTTAAGGTTATTGCGCTTAGAGAGCTCACGGCTCTGTGTTGTATGCCGGCATTGTTGTAAATCCTAGACTCGTAATTAAGCAATGTGGCAAGCTCGTCTCCGAAAAGAACGAATCTAACTCTTATTTAATGATTAAACCACACCCCGCGATGAGCTCCCGCCAAACTCGTGTATCTATGATAGCTGAGAGGCGGAGCGACAGCGGGCTCGAAGAAGATTTTCGCCGGTCGCGATTGGTTGAGTGTTCTTAAAAATAGTCAGCTTGGGTGTGGACCAGCCAGCAAAGGCACATGTAACGCGTAAAATATTCCAACGCACGTCTTTTCTGTGTGTGTGTGTGTGAGTGCGTGCACGCTCGAGGGATGCCATGTGGCGGAGGAACCACGATACACCGATGCCCACAAGTCGTCACTCTGATCTCCGACTACAAGGTTTTCGGATCTGTCGCGCCTGGTTCAACAATTGGCTCGGAAAGTCGCGAAAAGTCCGCAAGAAGAGTGCTCATGACGTCTCGCGATATTAGATATAGTATACATATATGTAAAGCATTTTTAATGGCTAAGAAGAGCGTGTGTGATTTATTTTTTTTTTCACTTCGTTTTTAAAAACAAAAGTGCGCTGATGTCATTTGCCGCCTCGGATTATAGTGCTCAATTGTGACATTAATCACTTAAGTCAGTGAACACGCAAAACATTTCGATTGTCTCTATTTATGAACGGAGTTGTTCAGACTCTGTACCGGTCGCCGGATACGCAAAGATCGCTGCGCTTTGGAGAAACGGACAACAGTAAAGTAAATTGAAAACTTAAATAACAAGCATTGAAAAAATAGAACTCGGACAAATCTTAGTGAGCCCAGCAAATCAGAGCGGAAAACACAAACACCTTGAAAGTGGCCGGGAACTCGGTGAGGTTAAGAAGAGTTAACACCGACTATCGAATGCACGTGCTTGTGTGTCTTCAGTGACCAGTGATTTATCATCGTTCTGAAAAGAAGATAAAAGTAAATTAGCCACTATCGAGGAAAGTAAAACAAAGATAGATTAAAAAAAAAAAAAAAATAGAAAAAAGCATCTCTTTGCAATTTTACACGAAAAATAAATCGCGCCACTTCTTATTTCGATCAGCTGTTCTCTTTGTCGGTGTTAATTTTCGAAGATCATGCGTTTTCAATAATGAAGAAAGAACAAATGAACAAATCGCGTATTAATGATTGATCAACAAAATATTTCCGGTGCCCGGATATATATATATATATGTATATGTAAACATATATACATATATATATATTTAGATCTGAAAAATGTTGTCTGAAAGAAAATTAAACAACATTTAATCTTTCTGCCGAAAACACGATTCGGAACCAGTAACACAACTTCGTGATGACCTCGCGCAACAGGAAACACGTGAACGATCGATGTGCTTTAGAAACTGTCTCAAGTGATCGAGTGCAATCATTGGCGAGACAGTGACCAAGTTTCTCCCGACGAGTGAAATGATGACCCTTGTGACAGACGCGGTGCCTTACGCGTACGAAGCGGTCACGAGATCGCCGTATGACGGTTACCGTCACCACTTGCACCATCATCATCCTCATCGGTATCGGCGCGTCTACACAGAACCCGAGTACTTTCAAGGATATCTCTCTAGGAGAGATACGGACGATCGCGCGAGAATCATCGGCGCCACCAACACGTCGACTGCCTCGCTAAACTATCGCAACGATAGAGTCAGGTATTTCTTGATATAGTTATTTATTATAATAAATATATATACATTTACACACAGAAAAATACATACTGTATCAAGTATATAATAAGTTTATATATCCGCAAATATATTATAAGATTTTCGTAAGTATTTAATTTACTCAAAATACAAATTTACTAAGATTTAGAATGTATTTTAAGTAAATTAAATACTTACAAAAATCTTATAATATATTTGCGGATATATAAACTTATTATATACTTGGATACAGTATGTTTTTCTGTGTGTATATACATATATATTATATGTAAAAAATGATGTACATGTATACATATATATATATATATATATATATATATATATATNTATATATATTGTATATATGTATATATATGTATACATATATATACATATATATATGTGTGTATACATCTATCTAAATAATCTTATCTAATAAGTAATATTAGGATTTTATCCTAAGATGAGACAAAACCACAAAACATAAAATTTCGTTTAGCTAAAATTAGCATGTTCAATGTACTGTCGGAAAAATTAAGAAATATAATATTTTTAAACAATATATTTGTCCTCGTGAAATATAATAATAGGGGAGAGGGGTTGGCCAATGCGATAATATTTTTATCTTTCGTTTGAAATATCTATATATCGAGTTTTCGTAAAAGGAATGTGACACTTGATGAATTAGAAGCGTCTCTGATGAAAGATGCTTTAGCTACTAATGGACATACTTTCTAAAATATGACTAATTACTTTTCATTCTTCTGATATGTATTGTATGACAAGATTGATCGTTCCTTTGAAGCTCTCTCGTTTTTACGGTTCTTTCAACAGTTTCTTGTCGCACTCCAAGCGTTACGTAGAATTTGTACAATTGACATGGGATTTTATTTTTTATTTGTTCTTTCCCTCTATATTGTCTTATTATTTTTTATCTATTGTCTTGCTACTGTAAAAAAACATGTTTTTGGAATTTTTAAAATATTTTGTATCACAATATTATATATCACAACAAAGATTTAAAGATTTTTTAGCATATTGAGCGCGCAAATATTTTATTTAAATAAAATTGTATAAGCACATACTTTTATTGCTTATCATATTTGCTAAATATATCATATGTGACAAGTTTTTTTTCAAATTGTTATTATTTTGAGCAATTAGATAAAATCTGTTCAAACTTCTTTATTTATCTGCTTTGTTTAGCTTTTATCTTTATGGAATGACATATTATTAGATTCCGAAACTAACTAGATAGTAACGTAATCCAATGTGTATGTTTATATTGAAGCGTAAAGCCATTATTGTATATATATTGTTTAAAGCTATTATATATTGCATATATGTATAATATTTTTAACAAGTGGATACTCTTGAAAATTTAAGAAAAGATCGTCTTGGCGAATGAGAGCCGAAATAGAAGATGTTTGTATGTAGTTATTTATATATCATATAATAGTTATTATATGATCAATCAGACGTTTCGATCTCCAAATTGAGATCTTCTTCAGTGATATTCTGGTAAAAAAAAATATAAATATAAATTGGACACTAAACGCAAGAGTAACTCAAAAAACTAATACAAATTTGAATCTTTTTACATATATATATTTATAATTTAACAATTTGGTTTGTATAAGTTTTTTGAGTTACTTGCGTTTAGTATCTAATTTATATTTATATTTTTTTAGTACCAGAATATCACTGAAGAGGATCTCAATTTGGAGATCGAAACGTCTGATTGATCATATAATAAATAATACATACAACAAACATCTTGTATTTCAGCTCTCATTTGCCAAGACGATCTTTTCTTATAATATTTTTCTGACAAAATTATTTGTATTAAAATCAATAATAACGAGTTAATTTGTAATTAAGTATTAGGATTGATACAAGTCGGATGTATGTACGTGCTATTGTACGTATATATATACACTTACTGACAAAAGTTAAGAAACAAAGTAGTTATTTAAGAACTTTGGTGTACAAATATATATATTACTAAGTAATCAAAAATTCTGTGGAGCGATGAAAGTAAATTCAATTTATTCAGAAATGACTTCAGAAATAATGTGCGGCGTTCTGTTAGTTAGAGATTTAATGTTACAAATACTACTTTGTTTCTTAACTTTTGTCAGTCCTTTAAACTTTTGTCAAGACCACAGAAGAAGAACTTGATAAGTCAGTGTTTGATATAAATTCATATACATAAAGATTCGAATTAAATTCAATTCGAAAATTCATATACAATGCTTGATTTGCATTTCATGTGTAAAATACTCAATTTATCTCGTTATTTTTTATAATTTATTTTAAATGTTACATAAAAAATGTATGATTAAAATAAATAAAAAATTATTAAAAACTATTATAAACATGATTAAAATAAATAGGTATTTTTGTGAACTTTTATCGTAAACATATTTTATAATTATTTAAGAAATTATATTATATCTTATCTCATCCATCTCTTTGCAATTTTTTTTTCTTTTGTTCGCTTCTTACTGACATATTTATGGTGGGCCGTGTGAGCGAACCAAAGCCGCAGACGAGAATCGTTATCCCCAATGAAAAGCTGACGACGGTTTTACCGCGCATTAAACCATTTTCACTTCGTTCATCGCATTTCGTCTTTATACGCGTTCCTCTCGCGCCGCGAGAGAAGGTTGTCTCCTCTCGCGGCGAGAAAATACGTTCTCGCGGGACCACCTGGAACGTGTCCAATCGTGGAAACCGCCTCCTGACAAACCTACGCGCCTGCATCCGTTATTAACTACCCGACAGCCGACGATAACTAAAGAATGATTAAAGCAAGAATCTGTGAATTTTGCTCGCTAAATACCCATGTCGAGCTTTCTCGGCTCTTGCTCGCAGGCATGCGGAGACGCAACAACGTTGGAAAGACACGTGAAATTTATCTTCACGAAAAAATAAAATTCTCATATCATAATGATTTATTCAAAAAACAAACACATTTTTATATTTGTATACTTTGAAAAAAAAAAATAAATAAAATACTGAAAACTCAGAACTATATGTTCTTATTTGATCGTTAAATATTGTTTACAAGTTCAAGAGAATTCTCGTGATGTTGACAGATCACAGTCCCGATATACTCTTGATTCGGATGATGCCTCGTCGGTGATATCGGCGGACGCTTCGGCCGATCTCGAGTCAGGCTCTGCGGACGCCGATGAAACCAATGAAACCAATGAGATCAATGAAACGAACGAAACAAGCGAGGCGAACGAATCGATCGAGCACGTGCCTCATCCTCACGTTTTAGATGCTAGCTCGCCGCATGGACCACGCAGATGTCTTCTGTGGGCTTGCAAGGCCTGCAAGAAGAAGACGATCACCGTCGATCGGAGAAAAGCTGCCACCTTACGCGAGAGACGACGCTTGAGAAAGGTCAGTTTCCATAACTCCAGGACACGCACGTGCTCCGCACGTTTTTCAATAACTCTTTCTTTGTAACTCACTGTGCATTCTTTGGATGCACATTTAGAAAAAATAGTAAAATTTTTAGGTATGTTTAATTTTTCTTAAAACGCACACATCAAATGTTTTTTTTTAACAAACTACAATTTTCTGGTAGTATATGAATTTTATTCTGTTTGTTTTTTATTCAATTGATTTATATTGCAATTTGATTTAAAATGATAAAATTACTAATGGGCATTATTCGCTTTATATTTATTACTGAGTATACGCATTTCTGTTCGGCTACTCTGCTCATAATCACTTAAAGCGTGCCACACATGAATTCATATTTTCCAAGTAAACAATCTCAAACAGAACGTGCTGACAGAAGGGAAACATCTCTCGTACTAAAGTGATCGTGTGTTAAGCGCCGCTTTTGATAATTGAATGACGAGCGATGTGGGTACGAAACTAAATGTTAAATCTTGCTGAGAATACTTTGAGTACACTTATTTGTCTAATATGGAAGAGATTAATTAAGAAATTAAAAACAATTTTTATAGACATTTTTTTATTTTCATATTTAACAATAGAAAAACATAATTGTGACGCGTGATATAAATAATGTATTAATATAAATTTATTAATATTCGAAGATGTTTTTCTGTTTGAACCGCGTTAGTGTCGCGTAATGTAAATTTATTCTTTTATTTAAATCTGACGTTTGTAAAAGTATATTTTATACTTACACTTTGTATCTTAACACACACACACACACCGCGTAATATAGCATATAATCATAATAATTCCGCACAATCGACAACGCACGTGGTTAATAATGGAATCTATATTACAGGTCAACGAGGCCTTTGAGGTGCTGAAGAGGAGAACGAGCAACAACCCCAACCAGCGTTTACCGAAAGTGGAGATATTGCGGAATGCTATCGAGTACATCGAGAGTCTCGAGGCGCTGCTGCAAGGAAATCGACCTTCCGAACATCAGGATCATCCTTCCGCCGAGAACATGGTATGCATTACATGTAGATAGCCTAAATTAATAAGATTAGCATATACGACGAGATTGAGCTTGGCAGAGAATTTCCTATTCCGAATACAAATTCTGTGTCTAATATGACCCTGCTAAATGTTGTTCATTAATTAAAAGCCACGGTCGCATAATTGTTGACTGGAGCGGTCGTAATAACGTTTTAATCTTGAATTAAACGTCTTGGCCCTACAAATAAAAATCTTGGTAAAAGATTTACCAAATAATTAAAAAAATTTCTTATTGTTTTTTCTTTTAAGTAAACTATTGGCTGCACACACACACACACATACACACACACACTCTCTCTCTCTCTCTCTCTCTCTTTCTTTCTCTCTAATAATTGAAAAGAAAAACTCTTTTCTGATGAACGTCGTACTAGTGCAGAGAACAAGATGAACGGATTATAAGTCTACTTGGTTCACATATAGTTACACACATGTTCGACACGTGCATCACACACGACTGACTCAAGTCTAATGGTTTTTGACCCGCAACACCATTAGAGTCATATCGTTTTTTTATTTTTTATCGGACGTAAAAAGAGTTATGCCCTTGAATTTCTTGCCTTTAGAAAAACGTGTGTGTCCTTTATGATAATTACCGTAACGAAAATACGCCGATGCAAGTGCATAAAGAAAGCGTTCAAAGCAAAACTGAGCACACAAGCTTCAGCTTGCGTTTTTACTTTTTTGTGTTGTTTAGTGTTTCACACACATGATCTACGTATACGCATGCATGCCAAATTCGCAAACGAGAGTTCCACTTTGCTTGCCGAGAGTTTGTTGAATCTTGCATTGAGCGACGGTCGAATGATATATCGCGGATGAGTGCTTCAGTGAGCTATTTCGATATTTCAGACATTAATTAGAATATAATTGTGTTTTTCTTTCTCGCATGGAACGCCTTCTTTGTCTGACGCGTTACAACCAATCAACTAACAATAAGTTTTATTTATTGCTGTATCAAAATTTACATATATGCGCTTCATGTTTAGTAAATTACGAATTTAATCCTTCACGGACAGACATAGGTCTCCCAGACTCACTCAAAAATTGTGCATCAGAGTTTCTAGTAAAAAGTAATATTTTTTTAAACGATTATATCTTTGCAACTACTAAAGATTTTTTCTATTTTTTTTTTTTTTGGTCGACGCAGAATTGTTCAAACTTCTTTCGAAAAAACAAAATTAAGAACATATTGATTTTTCGCGGAGATATTTGATTTTAAAGTCGCGCGAGTCTTACAGATCTACAGTTTGTCCAACTTGTAGGTCATTTTTTTAAGATCTGTCTGTAAAAGATCATTTTTATATGCATCGCCGAGAAAAAAACCAGGCCAGATTTTCAATTCTGAGAAGTTAGCAAATTTTTCATGATCTTAAAATCTAACTTTTGTGTAATAGAACTAAACAAACTTGTTGGTTGTGAATTTATCAAAATGATAGTTTTTTTATTTATTTAAAAATCTTATGTGTCTCGTGTGTAATCTTATTCGGTTTTGGGTTGTGAATTATTCCGGCTCGTCGAAAGGCGGAAGAGGATTAAAAGGGTACTGGATACCTACTATAGAGACCTGTAAATCGACGTTTTAATATTTCGTTTTGTACCGTATTTACTGCATCAAATCCAAAATGCTTCTACAGAAATAAGTAAATTATGCTAAGAGTTTGCTGTTGTTCTTTGGAATGTCAAAATTCAGCATAAATTTTTTCTTACACAGTTTTCTTCTATAACCTCACCATATATTCATGTATATAAAATTCATGTATATAAAATTATTTCTAAGCTTATGTACGTATTTACACTGAATTACAGCAATAAGTACGACAAAAAAGAATCCAATGAGGTACTCAGATTATGATTGGAATGTGTAGTTGACGAGAAAAAGCGATTCTCGTGATGACAGTATAGGTTATCACATACTATCTTTGTAAATGAAAAAAAGAGCATTACGTACCCATTTTCACCATGTAGTTTTTTATATTTACTTGCTTCAGTAGAAGCATTTTTCATGTGATGCAGTACACAAAATTAGAAATTAGAGAAATTTACTTTTCTAAAACGTCGATTTACAGGTCTCTATAGTCGGTATCCAGTACCCTCTTAAATCGATCTCAGATTTTTTCCGGCTCAAAATGTTACATAAATTATCCGATCTTGCAGAACACGGGAAAAAAATAGATATACGCGATCTCGCGACAAAAGAACTATTTGAACATTTGATACAAGCTTGTTTCCCTTGACGGCAAGCAGCGAGCGCGTGCTTATCCGTTTGCTATTTAAGAGTGGCTCGTGTAGGGGAAGAGTGGCATGAAAGAGCNAGTTTTAGTATAGAGCCAAAAAAACTATTTAAAAAGCAATCAAACATAACGCTTATTGTTTCATTTTGTAGTTTACTTATTCCTTTGTGTTATTTAATAAACAAAAAGACAAAATCTAACAAGCTTAATAAACATATTTTCACTTAAAAGAAAAGTAAAATTCGGCTCTTTCATAACATAATGATATTGAAAGAGCCATCGAATGTTATGAAAGAGCCATCGAATGTTATGAAAGAGCCGACTTCTTATAACAAGAATCTTTGACTGTTTATAAACAAAATAATAAACGAACTATTAATAGACATTAATACAATTGTTAACAAAACATTAATATAATTGTTAACAAACAATTGTTAACCAAAATGCTAAAACTAGTTTCATAACAATCTCTTCAAAATTAATAAAACCATCAACGTAAATTTATATATTTTCTACTTAAATCTAAGTAACTCTTACTTTATTAATCAAACTTTCAAAACAACTTTTAAAATTACAATTGAAAAAAAAACGTAATTTCTTAGGTATCTTTAGAAGCAATTTTGACAAAAATAATTTAGCATCCTTTTTATCCCACATTTTCTATATGTCCAATCAGAATAAAGTTTACACTGAAACCATATTTGCTTACTCTTTTTATAACGTTTAGTGCACACTATACAATTATTATTTTCTTTTTTTTTTATTTTTAATAATATTTTATCAGAATCTGAAGACAAATCATCGTTACATTCACTGTCAGAGCTAGATATTTTATTAAAAAGATTTTTTGATTGTTTGGTAGCCGGCTCTTTCATCACACTATAGTCCAGCTCTTTCAAAACTTTTCCTCTTAAAAATTAATCTCAAAATACACTATCAAATTAACGCTATAAATGAGAAATATTTACATACTTAGGAGACTAAATACATATATAAAATCGTGATATAATAATTTTTGTATTATTTCTTTACACAAAAATGTTAAAAAACAAAGAAATAAAACCCAAAAATTTACGTTTTAATGACAAAATCTTTAATACAATGCACCGGCGCTATTTATTTTTAATAATCTGTCAAATGTTTGTGGATGACACACGTCTAGTGTTGCTATATAAAAATTAAAACTTCTGTGAGATTCGTTCAGAAACTGCCGAATAATTGAAAATGGCTCTTTCAAAACCTCTCTTTCATGCCATTTTTCCCCTAAAGCTGCGTTCTGTTTCAGGCATATGCGCGCATTTATCTATACTGTACGTAACGTGTACTAAGGTAACTGTACCAATATCGAAACTAGTATCTATAACAAGACAAGTCTCTAAAATTTAATTATTATTTGATTAAATCTGTAAGATATTATAAGTAAATTATTTTTCACGTAATGTTCATCCTTTGTAGAAATAGTAAAAATAAAGATAATATTTAATTAACCAAAACTGTAACTCATAAAAACATTTTTTTATTGTATATTAGTTAAAAAGAAGCTAAATCGTAAGTGTTTCTTAGTGAAACGCTTAAGAAATCAGTTGCGATTAAGAAGCATATATCAAAGTATATATTAAAATTTACGAGGTAATTGCTATTATTTGTTTTTATTTAACACATTTCTTAAAATATAATACATTAAAAATTGCTTAAAAATCATTTATTTGTTAAAAATCACGCATCCTGTTATTAGTACACTGTAATATCGACATGTCCCAGAAGCAGAACGACTTGTCCCGATTTCGGTCGACTATCTACAGATATGAGACCGATAGCAGAACAAGTGAATGATTTAAAGTTCGAACACTTGATATTAACATTTTACACTATTGTAATTAAAAAAGGTAAGCATTTGTAATTTAATTTCTTGTAATAATAGTTTAAACAATAAATTCGAAAAATACAAAATAAATATGTTATTTGAAGAAACTAAAACTTAACCTTCAAATTTTTGTAACGAACATATGCCTTTAATGTTTTGTTTATGTTATATTTATATTTTGTTTATACATTTTAAGTTTCTACCAAAGCTTAAGGAATTTACCTTTAAAAGTACAAAATTATGACTAAATTATTAATATACAAATTTATATTTAATAATATAATTAATAATATAGATGTGTATTTACTTAATATATATTAATATACAAAACTATAAAGAAATAATATGCAATGTTTCATTTTCTACAGAAATATGTTTTAATGATATATTTAGATATAAGTCTTAAAAAATAATGTATTTTTACAATAAAAACATTTCCAAGGTATATATATCTTTTCTTCTTTATTTATTTATTAATTTTTATTCTTTGTAATATTTCATTTTTTTACTTTAATTAAAACAAAACCTTTATTCTTATCATTAGTAACAATTCTGTCTTGAAACTGGTACTTTCAAAACAGGACACCGGTACAACCGATTTTGGTTGTCCTGATACTGGTACATTCGCTTAACCTCTTTTTTTGTGAAAATTTATATTAAATAGTGATTAAAATTACTTTTTTAAAATTATTTTTATGATATAATTGCCATATATTTAAGACAAATGATTGTTTTACAAATTTCTTTTACTACATTTAAGCAAGTTTGAATTAATGGTGTTTAACCTTCCTTAAGCGTTCTAATACTGATACAGTTACCTTATATAGATAAATGCGCGGATATGCGTGAAACAGAACGCAGCCTAAGTGACATTCTATTATTGAATAATCCCGATCGTCTATTGTAATATTGTTTTCTAGCAAGACGCGTCTATGCATACCTTCAAATAATTTTGAGGTGTCTGCATCTTGAGTGATATCAAGAATTTTATATCATTTTTTGTACGGTTAAATTTTTTATACTATTCATGTTTAATACTAATATTTATAATTATAATTATAATAATAATAATTAATAGGATAACTTCGGTATATGAGCCGCACCTATCAAAAACTTAATTGATCAAATAATACCAATGAATGAATATAAGGCCTTACGAGCCGTTCTCAAGGTGTTGAGCGAGAACTTATACATGTATATATATATATGTATACACATGTAACGAATTCACTTGTATTCACACCTTGAGAACGGCTCGTAAGGCCTTATATTCATTCATTGGTTAAATTTCACGAGCCTTAAGTCTTTATTAATTATTATGATCAAATAATATTTACACTGTTAAAGACAAACGAACTATACCAATGGAAACTCTATACTGTCTTTTACTATAAAAAAAATTACAAAGACAATATTTTTATTCCTTATATCTTAAAAACTTAAAAAAACCTTGAATTTTTGCCGTGTATTTAACCCTTTTTTCCATAGGGGTGGGCCGTGTATGAATGGGAATACGAATCATGTAAAAATCCTAAACTACAACATTTTCTTTCTTATAATCCCATACAGCACAAATAGATTGCAAACATATCTTATTGCAATATTGTACTATTGCAAAGTAATTGTGCAAAGTAAATGCAATATGAATGCAATGTCAAAGCAACATAAAAATGTCCGCCTTTAGCAAGATTGCGCTGCAATATCATGTCCATATTGCACAGCACAATGTACCTGTAACAATAAATAAAAATATTTCTTTTATTTTTATTAAATATAATTTAACAATACATATTATGATTATAAACAGAAACAATTTTAATTACCGTATATTTTATTATATTAATTATTATGTTTTTTACATATACACATATTAGAAATATATATTATACATATATAGCATACACATATTCAATTTAAATTTATTTATTTGAAAGTTTCTAATATCCTACAAATAGGCAGTTTGTTATAAGGCAGTCTGTTAAAGGAAACAAATTAAAATTAAAATACAAGTGTCAATATAATATATAAAACTATCTCGCAATGTAGAAATAGTTCACAGACTTATCAAATGATATGCCACAAATCAATAGTGTTATATAAAGCAGTTTGTAAAAAGCTGTTGTAAGCAAGACAGTCTGCAACAGGAAATAAACTGGGGAATTAAAATACAAGAGTAAAAAAATACAATATAAAAAAAATCTCAAAGTAGTTAAACATAATTAAAGAATAATTTTACTTAGTTATTTTATCTTTGCTTTTTCTTCCAATTATGCCTTGCCTTATTATAATGTCTACATTTGCCTTATACAATGTCTATACAATATATATATATCTTAATGTAATCAACGAAAAATAAACTAAAGACAGAGCCTAGTAAAAATAACTCAGCACACTCAGTACAATTAACGTAATCAGGAGTCAAGCGAGATCCTATTCCGCATATGTGTGATAATGACAGCAAATGTATGTATAATGCATTCAACGCAAACACTGCAATACCGAAATTACTGAAATAAATATAAATCTTATGTATATTTCTATATCTGATAAATAAATTCATTTCTCAAAAATGACTGTTGCGTCCTGTAAACGCAACTATAATAAGTTATGTGCAGTGTTTTGCAATGTTTCTGCAAGAAGTTTGCAATTTTGCTATTATCCCAGCAAACACAAAATATAACTGCTACATAACATAGGAGTAACATATAATGTAACAGTTGTTATACCTGATTTATATTGAAATTAATAATTATAATTTTCTCTTATTTATGCAATATAACTCTGTAATGAAATAATTATATAGTTTGTTACTTACTGTTACTTACTATTATAACTCTGTAATGAAATAATTATATAGTTTGTTACTTACTGGCAACAAGAAAACAATAATGTATATGTAATGTAACATGTTATATCACAATTTTTATGTCTGCGTTACTGTAATGTGACAATTTATATAGATATGATCAAGTGATTTATTGGTGAATAGAATTCGAAGATTTTATATAAAAAAACAGATATGTATGGTTGTGGAAATATATATAGTGATAAAAAAAGGATGTGATATCTTTAGTACAAACTAGTATAGAAAATGAAATGAAAAAAAAACAGTCTCGCGTGATATATTTTATGAACATGTTATCGTCAAAACACGGGCGTTTCTAGAACTGACTGGTCAATGCGGAACCAAGCGTCTTGGTCAAAGCCCAAATGGACATTTGAGACGTATAAAATATTTCGTTTGTATCATATATTATCGTACACATGTGGAAGGGCACTTCCTCCCTGTGAAAATCTAATCTAACTAATCTATTCTATATAATGTCACTGCGATAGTAGCATACAGTGAAAAGTACGCTAAAAAAACTATTTTGGGCTTTGACCAAGACGCTTGGTTGTTTCGCGCATTGAGTCAATCTTAGGAACACCCGTGCTTCTAGTTTTGACCATTTTTTAAATAGTTATATTACTATTTTATAACAAATAAAAGAATAATTATATAACAATTTTATCACCAATTAATTAATTTATATCGCAGTTATATACCATTTTAGTAATCTATATAATTGTTATATAACTTTTTAGTTACTGCTGCAACTGTAATATAACATTTTAGTAACATGTTATAGTCAGATACATGTTATAGTCAGATTATATAACTGCAATTTGATATGAGTGGAAAATAATTGCAGCGCTTATGTCTGCAAAGGCGCGCGCGTGCACACACACACACACACACACACATGCGCAGTACACATACTAACTTTTACCCAGCAAGCTAACTTCAGCATTCTCTTCACGTATTTTTGTCATTCTTGTCTATTATTTATTATTAAGACAATCTTAATGTGTAATATTAATGTATTTTATTAATATTAATGTATTAATATTAATGTATTTAAATAAATACTGGAAAATGTTATCCCATACAGCACAGAAACTTGCAGTTACATTGCAGGAATGTTGCAATATTGCAGATTGCCCGGTAATATTTCTGTGACATTATAGGTATTAGGTATTGTAACGTGTGTATATATATATATATTATATAATACATATTTCGGCATAAGATACCCAGCAAACACAGATACATAAACGTAACATTGCCGTAATGAAACAAAAAGTAACAAGTAATATAACGTGTTCGTTACATGTAACATTCACGTTAGTTGTTATTTCCCACTCATATCAAATTGCAGTTATATAATCTGACTATAACATGTATCTGACTATAACATGTTACTAAAATGTTATATTACAGTTGCAGTAGTAACTGAAAAGTTATATAACAATTATATAATTACTAAAATGGTATATAACTGCGATATAAATTAATTAATTGGTGATAAAATTGTTATATAATTATTCTTTTATTTGTTATAAAATAGTAATATAACTATTAAAAAAATGGTCAAAGCTAGAAGCACGGGTGTTCCTCAAAGATTGACTCAATGCGCGAAACAACTAAGCGTCTTGGTCAAAGCCCAAAATAGTTTTTTTAGTGTACTTTTTACTGTATGCTACTATCGAGGTGACATTATATAGAATAGATTAGTTAGATTAGATTTTCACGAGGAGAAAGTGCCCTCCCACATGTGTACGATAATATATGATACAAACGAAATATTTTATGCGTCTCAAATGTCCATTTGGGCTTTGACCAAGACGCTTGGTTCCGCATTGACCAGTCAGTTCTAGAAACGCCCGTGCTTTGACGATAACATGTTCATAAAATATATCACAAGACTGTTCTTTTTCACTTCATTTTGTATAGTAGTTCGTACTAAAGGTATCACATCCTTTTTTTATCAATATATATTTCCACAACCATACATATCTTTTTTTTTTATATAAAATCTTCAAATTCTATTTACCAATAAACCCACACAGAACAAAAACTCCATTAGACGTCTGTTAGACGTCGACAGCTCCATGCGACATCTAATAGATGTCTAATGGATGTCTGGATGAATGGATGTCTGTGTGGGAATCACTCGATTATATCTATATAAATTGTCACATTACAGTAACCTAGATATAACATTTGTCACAAACATGTTACATTACATGTACATTATTGTTATCTTGTTGTTGCCAGTAAGTAACGAACTATATAATTATTTCATTACAGAGTTATATTGCATAAATAAGAGAAAATTATATAATCCCAAAATAAATCAGGTATAACTATTACATTATATGTTACTTCCATGTTATGTAGCAGTTATATTTTGTGTTTGCTGGGTTATCACGTTAATAAATCGACTAAACTGACGATAGTTTTGTTAATAGTAACAATAACTGGATGAAAGCACAACACGATACTAATAACATAATATAACATAAAGGCACGTAACAAAGTAGTTGTACGCAAATTATATATATATATATATATATATCCTCACTTTTTCTATTTTTTCTACTCTGTGCGATATAAAACTCGGCGCAAGTTAAAAATCCCAGAGTTACCCTGTTCTGCAAATTATTTCGCAGCACAAATACACGCAGCGCAAAAATAATGCTCAAAGTTGTGACTTTTTTTACATCACGACATTAGTTATTATTGCGAAAACCAATAAAGCAATGTGCGTTCAGAAAGAAAAAATGAAACAGCTGCCACACAGTTGTCATAAACGTTTTTTCTTTTGAACACGCCTAGCGGATTAGCTTGTCAAATCAATAATATTAATGATTCCCAGTAAAACTATCTGTCACTGAATCAATGAAGTAAAATATTAACTGATTCGCAGTGAAATCTGTCACTGAATCACTTAATAAAAGTTTTACTAATTTATCTTAAAAGAGACATTCTTTCACTAAACTCAGTAACATTGTGACTGATTCTTATTGAAACTATCTATTATTGAATCAATTAGTGAAATTTTAACTGATTCTACTTAAGAGAGCGAAGAAACGGACGGCAAAGAATAAGGGGCAGAAATTGATCTAATAAAACCGAGACGCGAGGGATTTCTTTTCTAGCGAGCTGTAGCAATGTGATTTGTGAGTCGGCGCAAAGCGGCGGGATTTTATATTTAAAGAGGGTGCAGCGCCGGCGGGAATGCGAGCGCACGAAAGAGAAACGAAATATATTTCATTGTGTAATCCTCTTTCCTCGAGAGAGGAAGTGGACGACGGCGACAAAACCGCCGCGAAATTCCTGTGCTCGCTCAGGAATCTCTTTTCCGCGCCGCATACATGGAGCGTTCCAGAGATCTCTTTTCTTTTCCCGCATTCCCATGTCGCAACGCGGGGTAAGACTACGTCTTACAAAGCCCCGGGCTCAATTTGTCTCGCGCTTTCGTCGATCTCTTGCTTATTCGCCGACCGTCACCGTCCGCTTGACCGTAAGCGCGTGTCGAAAACGTGTCTCCCGCGCGTGACTCGGGGAGAGCCGCCATCGAGAGAGATTTTCCTTCGGTATTAATACTTTCGCGGGGAGAGATGTCACGTGTTCGCGCCTAAGGCTACATTTGTAAACATAATCGGCACTGATGTCGCCTTGCGAGTTCTTCGGAACAATGACGCGGTGTAAGCGTCGCGAGCCAACAAAAGCCAATCAAAATTCTGCAAAATCTTCACTCAATTAAGACTCATATAAGTAGTTAAAATAAGTAGTTCGCAAAAGAGAAACAATTACACTTTCTAGAAATTAGGTTTACCATATAAAATAATTGTTTTTTTTTTTTTTTTTTTTTTACGAAATGTGTAAGGTACGTCATTTTTTTCGTCGACCGTTTGTTCCGGTCTTTGGCGATTTAACCGATCATGAACGACACGCTACTGCACTTTGATTTCCGCAACGCGTATCACTGCCAAGAGTGTATCATGCTGCTGGATGTCGGAGCCGTGTGTTTCTCGAAACACGCGGCGCGGCGGTGAACGATGCGAGAGAAGAGGAGTCGCTCGCTTTCACTCCGAAAATAGTTTGCCGCGACGCTGCATATAGATGCGCCGAGGACAAATAGATGATATGGGGCCGAATAAAATGCGGGGTGTTTAGCGGGATGTGCTCTACCGCCTGTGGAAATGAATGAAGGATGAGAGAGAAGGAACGGGATATTCGCGGCGTTCGACACGCGCATCGCGGCTGATCGATATGTGAGCAAAAAAGAAACATCGAAAAAAGAAAAAAAGAAGAAGAGAAAGGACACGCGAGCCGACTGCCGTGAAGAACGAGAAGTGATTCCCGATCAACCTTCATTCCACACTTTGCACACCCTCTGGAATGCTCCAATGCGCATTCGCTTGCGACCATGCTCCGACGGTAGCCACTGACGGGGAAAACGAGCTTTCAATGTTGATCAGAACGAGCGGCTTCTTGTTAAGCTTTGATTTTTGCCTGCCTTGTTGCATTTATTTCCAATTGTTCTATTTTCTTCGTTTTATATTTTCATAGTTTCATGTTTACCAATTTTTATTGAGATTGTTTTTTAGATCTCTGATTTGTTTGTCCTACGCGCGCGTTGATGAAAAGTTATTTATTTAAAATTTTAATGTAAATTGCGCGCACGCGGAACTTAATTTAATATCTAACTTCTTGTTTTTGACATTATAAAGCGAGATGATCGTCGAGATAACTTAGATGTCGGCAAAGCTCAACTCTTCATAAACACGATGACAGCGACAATTTAACTGTTTGCTTTATTTACACTGTAATCAGGCCAAACTTTTGTCCAAGCGAAAGGTTGGAAATTGTCAGAAATTTAACGTCACAAAAGTAGTAAAAACATCACGTGTGTGATTCTCTGAATTGCGAAAAATTCTTCTTTTTTTCTCTTTTTTGATTTTTTAGCACAATAATTTCAAGGCGCGAAAAACGCTTGTTTATCCGGAATGCCGGTCGTTGGTATTTACCGAAGCATACCGCTTTTATTATAGATTGAACGTTACAATAATTACTGCTTTTCTGTCTAGATTCCCTCTTTGGAAATGATTGAATTATTTTTGCGCGAATAAAGGAGGAAACACAATGTGACTCAAGACGAGTCGCGTTTGGCGACATGCCCGAGATTATCGGTGAATAAACCATCCGATGAGAAAACTATCGCTTTTCTCTGCTGCAAATAGCTTGCATTTTTCAATCGGCATCATGTCGAGTAAAGTCTTACTGTTCTCGCAACAGTGAAAATTCAGTAATTATATCTCACACAATAAAATTATTATAAAAAAACTAAAACAATAAAGTATCGCAAATCGTCGAAATTACGACTGTTATCTTTTGTGATGGTTGCCAACTTTTGAGTATTATGATTACAAATACATATATATCGTGACGAGTAAAAACAAGCCCAAGATTTACAGACGCGTCCTCAAAAGTGTTATTTCATCGCATCTCACATGGCATGTCTTGCAGAGATTCTTGCATCTCTCTGTTTCCGCGCGAATCTCCAAAGATTTTCGGTATAACCGCGAGTGTGATCCGAAACACTTACTCGCAGTGCGAGAATATCTCGCACTTAAGCGCGCGGTTCTCTCTCTCTCTCTCTCTCTTTCTCTCGCTCGTATTCCCTCAGTAGCGCGATTACACGAAATTTATTCAGTCGTCGCGATCTGCGTTGCATTATCGTGCCTTGATCCCGTGACGCGGCGCGGGTACATTAGCGCGTTTATATATTCTCGAGAGAGACGTCTGCGTATATTGCCAGCGAGAATCTACGATGGGTAAATAACGAGCGATGTTTCGGACCCGGGGAAGCATTTTGTTTCGGTAAACGTTCCCGGTACGGCCACGCGGCCCTAAATCGTAGCGAGACGACGGCTCGTAGAGACCGACGGTATCCTTCGGAGTTTACGACGCTTGCCGCCGCAAGCCTCGAACGAGGAAAAACTGTTTTCTCTCTCTCTCTCTCTCTCTCTTTCTCTCTGCATCGTGCCGCCGTGTAAATATTCATTAGACGACTCACGAGACGGTCTTCTTCTTCTGTATTCCTATTCTCTTGCCTCTGAATTCCCGAAGACACAGACGTTTCTGGAGGACGATCCATGCGCGAGCGAGTGTATCTGAAACTGCGTTACACTAATTTTCGAGAATGCAAGTTATGTTGTTCAATTTGTGTGTGTGTGTGTGTTTTGCGTCTTTGCGCATTTCTTTTGAAAAAATGATTTTTTTTCTCTGTCTTGCTTTGTGGAGAAGTTAATGTCTTCTATTTTGGAGATATCAACTTCTTTTTTTATTTCTCTGCGATTTTCAACAACGTATTTTCGCCTAATGGCTTGTGCTGCACATTTTACCGTCTAATTAGAGCCAAATTCGCGCACCGCTCGCAGTCACGTGCATTACCACAATTATGTCGTGATTACGTGGTATGATTACGCGGGTTTGTATTACGGTGCGATGTAATGCGTATCACGGGAGCTGTTCGAAAGAGCTTTCGAACGTGGACGGATTAATTGAATGCAGCATTTGCTGCATGTTTGCACGATTCCCCGAGATACAGAAGAATGTCATAAGTTTTGAAATAAATGCGAAAAAGAGAATTTATCAAAGTGTATTTCTCGAAGTTTAAAATTTCGACGAACATTGTCGATCATACGTACTTTTTTCCGTCAATACAGTTTTACATTTTATTTTTTTTAACCATAGATGGAGGATTTAAACATAAGATGGAGATTACAATAACAAAATGCATGAAATTAAAACAGCGCAAAAATAAATTTTGTTGCGCTAAGCTGTGTTGGAATTTATATCCCGAACTTATGTCGTATCGTTGTGTCGACTCTTTCTGTATGTAGTTCTCTCAGCATATATCGGTAAGTGAAGTGCTCGGACAACATACACACGAAGCTGGAGATAATTTTAAACCACTTGTATTTTCATTATTTAGAGAGAAAAAGAGAGAGAGACAGAGAGAAAATTACGTTTGCGGTCTTGGAACAAGACTGTAATATAACAATAGTAATTAGCGTTTATAAGTGCTTTGTTAATTGTTGCAATTAATTACGAGAACAGTGTTTTTATATCCATAAAAGAATGTACAAAATACCCGCGTGTAAATTTACATTCAGTTGTAATATAATAAAACAATCACCGGAAAGAACAATAATTTCAAATAAATTCAAATAATTTCAAATAAATTGATTTATTTATGCATATTTTCTCGAACGTATAAATTAACGATGAAAGTACATGTTACTATGTGCAATTTGCATGAAAATTGCAAAAATAATAAAATTTGACAAAAAAGTCATTGTGATGCTATTTCCGACGCATTTTTCATAATTAATGCGAACAACACAGAGAACGTAGACAAAATGCGCAGCGCGTTCGATTTTCAATTTGCGAATCCAACGCGTTTTCTGCCGATGCGCCAGCCAACTGACCCAATTTCGCGAACTTCGAATTCGGGCTGCACGGAATCGGGTAACGATAATTCCAGCGATTCCTCCCATCGCTGCTTCCCACCTATCGTCTCGTCACGCTACACTCGCGAATACCTTCAGAATGATCCTCCGACCGTAGGATAAACTGAAATCCGCCGACTGGGTTAATGGTTCACTCAAGCACAACCGGAATTCTCAGTCGCTATAACTCGGGCAGAGATTAATTCGCGACGTCGCAAAGTCAAGCGATTTAGATGTGGACTCGTGAGCACTTCACTCGCGAACATTTTCGCCAGTTAGAAAAAAGTTCAGTTTATATGTACAAACGTTGATCGTTATCTCGATCGCACTACGTCTTCGCGAGAATGTATATACATTTCTCGCGGGTACACATTTTTCTCAACTATATTCTTTTTTTGGCTAAATCGGAGTAAAATTCACGATTAATCGTGTATATTCAGCTAAAAAAACTAAACTGAATAATGTGTATTTAATCCTAAAAGTGTGCCGTAACAAATTTTCATTTAGATTGAATTTTTTAATAAGAAAATAAGATCTAACTTGTTATACGTCATTTAAATTTATAAATAAAAATAAATGTGGTCAATTTTTTCCAATATATTCTTTTGATTATAAATCAACAATATTTTGATGGTGTAAAACGAATTTACCTGAAAATAGCTACTGTATGATGATGTGACACATGTTGGCGTATTACTTTGCCTTATGCTACTCCACAAAGAATACTCATATGATAAACGACTTTCTGTTTGGTTGCTTTACAAACTACACACCCACATTCAGGCGCGATGGATTGTCACTGATGATCCACGTTGTCTCGTTAAGCAGCCAGAGAAGAGGCTATGATCAAAAGCTGAGCGACCGAGCATACATACATACATGTAACAGCGAAGATTTGCGGTTTGCAAGAGACGAACATTTTCTTCTAATCCTCTATAGGGGAAAAGTGGCATGAAAGAGCCATCGTCGTTTATTTAGCCGCAGTTTCTGAACAAATCACAAAAGGTTCAGTTTTTATACAGCAACACTAGATGTATGTCACCTACAAACATTTGACAGATCATTAGAAATAAATAGTGCCGATGTATCGTATTAAAGATTTTGTCACTAAAAAGCAAATTTTTGGGTTTTATTTCTTTGTTTTTTAACATTCTCGTGTACAGAAATAACACCAAACTTATCGTGATTTTATGTACGTATTTACTTTTCTAATGATGTAAATATCTCTCAGCAAAGCGTTTATTTTATAGTGTGTTTGGAGAATATAATTTCTAAGAGAAAAAGTTTTGAAAGAGCCGGACTATAGTGTAATAAAAGGAGCCTGATAAAAAAATAAGGAGTCAAAACAAAGAAAGAATACTGTTATGAAAATGACCAAAAAATCAATAAAACTTCTTAATAGAAAATCTAGTTCTGAGTAGTGAATGTAGTAACGAATATAGAATGATTTTTCTTCAGATTCTGACGGAATATTATCACAAATAAAAAAAAAAAGAAAAATATAAAAATAAAGATAATACTAATAATTGTATAGTGTGCCATAAAAACTATAAAAAGAGTAAGCAAGTTGGCTGGTTTCAATGTAAACATTGTTCTGATTGGATACACGAAAAATTTGAGGCGCTAAATTAGTTTTGTCAAAATTGCTTTTAAAGATACCTAAAAGATTTATTAGATAAAAAGAAATAAAGAAATGGCAATAACAAGCTACCACCAGATGTTCGGGTAAATTCTTTTATAATTCGAAGATTTTAAAAAATTTTAACAAACGTTTCGATCCACTATGGGATCTTCTTCAGTGTTTTAATAATAACTTACAAAAAAATAATGATCTATTCAAGATCATGAGAATATGGATAAGAAGAATATGGATAAGAAAAGATACGCTACATAAATATTTAGTATGAGAAAAAGAGAGGCGGAAATGGCAGTCATGTAACCGTTAGTATTACGAAACAAGACGCAAAACGTCCTCCCGCTTTGAATGTAACTGACAGACTGTGTGTGTGTGTGTGGTCAGTCTGTCAGTTAGCTTGTTATTGCCATTTTCTTATTTCTTTTTATTTAAATATTCAACAAGCTGAAAACATAATTAAAAGTTTTAGTTTTCTTCTCAATTGTAATTTTAAAAGTTCTCTTAAAAGTGTGATTAATAAAGTAAGAGAGAGAGAGAGAGAGAGAGAGTTACTTAGATTTAAGTAAAAAATACATGAAGAGTTTACATATGATGTTGGTTTTGTTAATTTTGAAGAGATTGTTTAATCTAAACTAGTTTTACATTTTTGTTAACAATTGTTCATTAATGTTCATTAAAAATTTGTTAATTAATTTTGTTTATTAACAGTCAAAGTTCTTGTTATAAGAAGTCGACTCTTTTATAACATTTGATGGCTCTTTTAATGCCATTATGTTATGAAAAAGCCAAATTTTACTTTTTTTTAAGTGGAAATATGTCTATTCTTTTTTAAGTGAAAATATGTCTAATCTTGTTTTTTGTTTTTTTTGTTTAGTATATTACATAAATGAATAAATAAACAACAAATAGGAACAATAAGCGTTATGTTTGATTTTTTAAATAGGTTTTTTTGACCCTTTACTAAAACTGGTTCTTTCATGTCACTCTTTCTATATTACAAGATATAAAACCAATCCAATTGTTGCAAGATATAGTTTTTTCTCCGAAATTAGTTTTATATCGAATCAAGACAGATAATATTAGCACAATAGAAATAAAGAAAGCATGGTTCTTTGTTTCGTCTTAAGAAAAGATTACATAAAACAAATACTGATATAACTGATCTTTTTCTTAGAACAAAACAAGTTTCGTAGAAATTCTAATGGAATATATGTGTACAAGATGAACGTATTTTACGGTTGTGTGAGAATAGATGAGAGAAACTGATAGAACATGTGGAAAAAGCGATTAAAATCAGCAAGCTTCATAGATACGAGCGAATAAAGCGAAGCACCTAATCTCGCGATCAATGCTTTTCCTATCGGAAGGTATTTGCACAATATATAGTCACAGTCGATTTAATTTAAATGTCTGGTCTCTTCTCTTAATCCTTCTCTTTCTCTCTCTTATGGAGAATCTATTATTCCGGAGCACGTTCGTCCTAGCTCGCGGATGATATACTCATGACGTGCTTCATTTGCACGTTGCGCACAGAACAACTATATTGAGAGAAAAGCGGCAGTTGCGCGGCTACATTCGTTCTCTTATTTACAGAATGGAGAATCGCCGCAGTATGTGACGGACAGACTTCGGCAATTCTCGGATCCTTTGGCAAGGTTTCAACCAATTAATGGTAAGTAGTATTACTCGCGTTCCATCCTGTGTATGGCTTGGTTACAAATTTAGATTTTTGAGGGAAAATGCTTAAAACCACGCTAATACTTTCTCTCTCTCTCCGCGCTTTCTTTGCTCCTGTAACAAAACATCTTACAGCGCGCAACCGAGACTACACCGAAAAAATTATATTCTTGTAAGTAGAAGATTTTATACTTAAAAAATCTTCTTAAAGATTTTAGATGATATTCTTCTGAAATTAAGAATATATTTTTTATTTAAGAATTATAGTCTTTTTTGATAGTGAGATATATATGTTTTTCTATAGAGGCTTTTTATATTCTAATCAGTATATATTCTTATCAATATTACTATTTAGAGGATTTTCCTCTTAAAATAAGAAAGTCTTCTTGGCGCCTATTTTAGTATAAAATATACTTAAAGTAAGTGGGATATCCTCAAAACAAGAATACAATTTTTTCGGTGTATAGAACTGGATAACGTCTATAAATTTTAATTGCGTCGATTCGTTCAATAGCGCTGCGTTGTAAGAATAATTATGTAAATTATCGTTACTATATGTGAAATAATATTTATATTTATGACATGTGTGTGTAGTGTCCACGTGAGATAAGGAAAATTTTTAAAAACCAAGAACGTCTGGTATTTCTTTCGTAACATGTGCATCTTTTCGCAACAAAAAAAAACAACGTCTAGCGATTAGCACACTGCGTACGCGAATTCTTGTCGCTCATGACTCGTCCTGTCGCGCAAAAAATCAACATCTGCATCACATAAGGCTGCATTAGTAACTGAAGATTGTGTAGTCGCACGATTCAAGAGAGCTCGCAAGATTAAATTCATGTTCGTTAATCTCGCGCACACGTCAAGTAAAAATAGAGAATATTTACGATAAATGCATTTTTTTCTGACGCTTGCACCGAATAAGCTTTTTGAGCTTAAACTTTGATGACAAAATTGTTTTTTAGAAAAAGAAAATAAAAAACAAAAAAAAACGAAAAGTATTGCACAAAGTTTTAAAAAAATTTTCTTTTGTTTTTCTATTATTATAATAATATCTTAAATTAATAATTTCAAAAAATATTAACAATGTTTTGGAAAAATATTATTGTTAAAAACATTGCAATTTATTGAAATTTATTTTTTCTTTGTCGAGGAGAAATAATAAAAAAGTATTAAGACAATTGACTATATGCATGCGTGGAAACAATAAGCTTTGTATGTCGAAAATGTTGTCTGCGCGGTGGCTCTCTGTAGGTCAGATATAAAAATAATTCATTCCATTTTGTCGGTATATGAGTCACGAGTGGTAGTGCGAACTCACTTAAAATAGTTTAACGGACAAAACGGGAGCGAGATAAGAACTGAAGAAAGTTCAAAATCGAAACTTCCTGTTATCCTAGACTGCTGTTCTATCTATCGTCGATGCACGAAGTTGTTCGTAGTGTCTTCAGAAGATAAGGTGACGTTGTATGTCGTAACGCGAATGTTTAACGTACACTTCGTCCAGAACTCTTTGCGTCTTACAAAGTAAACCGACGCGAATGATCTAAAATGGCGAGTTGCTCGATCTCTCTCTCTCTCTCTCTCGCTGTAGATGTATTTTTAAGTAGATTAATGTCGGACACGAGACGGAGCATTAAGCAGATCGGTATTAATGAGTTTTGTCACCCTTGAGTGACACTCCAGTCGCTGTTCGGTTACACTCGCCGCTATAGATAGCCCACCCATGCGCGCCTCTTCGCGACATGCAACATCTCCTTCCCCGCTGACTCGCGCGCAAAGACGATATATCGCGTAGATCTTTCGGTTTGTACACCGGTGGAAACTAATGAAATTATCCGCGGACTCTTTGCTAAAAGAGTAGCACGAGTTGGCGTGCGGAGTTTGAGTAATCGGACAGAGTGTCATCTCGTTGACATCGTGACGCGGGGAGAGAGAGATTTAATAAAACAGCATAAAATGCGACGGTACATGATACTGCACTTATTTGGTCGTGAAGTATCCAGAGAAAATTAAATATTTCGTAAATAGATTGAGAGAGGGTAAAATAAAAAAAAACAACTTATTAGTTTTATCACATAAAAATCGAAACAGTTATTTTACTAATCTATTTTCGACGAATCATATTGTTTGTAATGTTGTTCTAATCAATTTTCAATTAATTTTCAATTGATTTCCAATTAATTTTTGCTCAAAAATATTATTGCAATAAATATTTCTGCTTTGTATTATTAGGTAACCATTTGATAGATAATTTAATTATTTTAATAATTAGTTTTAATAATTTTTGACAGCTTTCTGCGAGAAATAAGTACTTTTTCCGTATAGAATTAGATAGGATCAGACTTGTCGGCCAAAATTTGCTTTGATAGCGAATAAAAAGATTGCTTGAAGATTTAATTCCTAAAAAAGGAATTCGGCACAAAGAGTTTCAGTATTGATATTCATGAGATATTTATTTCTCGATGCTGATTTAGCCTCTTGATACTCGAACGGTTTTACGATCTTACGCGTTTCAATTTAAATCTGATATAATGTAATCTCCATCTTACGGTAATTTACTTGCTTCTCTATTGTTTTTGCAAGTTAAAAGCCTCGTATATTGTCTCTAAAAAAAAACTTTGTTTTGACTTGAAGCGTCGCTCGCGCGAGCTTTGAGCGCTCTATTAAAACTTTGCACGATGCTTCGAAAGCGAAAAGGTTAAAAATGCTTTGTCGCGACTGCACCGCTTGCCCGCCCTTTCCGTGTCGCCAGTAAAACATATACATTGAGTAAGCCTTGATACTACGGAGGCAATAACCCTGCATGAAATTCGCATTCATATATAGCCAGTGTTTATTTGCGCAGCGATACCACTATACCCGTGAAAAAAGTGGAAATTTTTATTCCGTGTTTAGATTTCGTATATTTTCTTGCATTTAATGCGCAGAGAAATGTTAAAATGCTTTTATTTATTTGATATAAAGTGCTTTTAGAAAGATGATTGGGACATAAAAGCATTTAAAGTTTTGCTGAGAGCACACTCAGATTTAGACGGATATTTGATGTTTTGTAAATTGGTACGAAAACAATAAAAGCAATAAATCCATTGTACCGTTGTTACACGTTCAGTTTGAACTTTTCGCCAATTTCTACGTACCTACTTCGTTTTTTTCGATGGTTTTTCATCTAGCAAAAAACAAAATCTCTCTGAAGACTTTTTGAAGCGTTAAACGTATGCAAATCAGTTTGGTCAAAAGATGGCAAAAACAAGTATTTTTATATTTTATTATGTAAGAGATTAGTATCGACACAGACTGTATTTCCTGTATATCTATATCTTTCAAAACTTTTTATCTTTTTATCAATTAATTAGAGAATGTAATAGTCATCAATAAATTTTCGATAGCGTCTTCGTGTGCGATATTGGTATATTTATTTGCGATATTTACTCGTCAAGTTTCGCGGCGATTTATTTTTGACATTTATCAATTATCCGGTCCGCAATGTTGAGATTATTAATCCTCTTGCCAATAACCTGCGCTCAGTCGTCTTCTGACGATCGATTTGCCCGCCAAGTTTTCTCGATATAAGATACATGCGTTATATTGTTCTCGTTTGTTTTTTTCGGCGCTTCTCTCACACGCTTTTCTCGCGACGATGTTTCTCAAAGCGACGCATCGTCTTCGCGTTTGGAGGATAAATTATTCGAGAAGGCGTTGGAAAGGCGCGGCCCTATTTTCCAGTCGACCGCCTGCGCAATTTCGATCACTCGTACCGCCAAGAAGACTCGATGCCACCACAATGCAGGCACCTTGATTTTCGCAATCGATTTCTCCTTTTTTTCATCCTTCGAATCTTTACAAGACCTCTTCTAGAGTTAGATATTCTAATAAGTGCTCGCGTTCCGAAAGTCACGTTGTTGATTACGTTATAAATATATGACATTAAATGCAACTGTGTTTAACAGATACATTATATTTGTATCTTAATTTAAGTACATTATAACACTGTGTTTAATTTGATTTATATTCGCGTTTCTGCTTTGATTTAGCTTCTCTCAGAATGTTGCAAAATTATAAAAATTTAATTTAATCACTTGAAATCTATTTTTAACCAAATTGTGCTGCAATAACAGCGTCTTTTATATTTATACAAGTCATCAAGAGCGTTAAGAGATTTATTTCTCGTCATATTTACCATGTGTTACTCAACACTCATCTTCTCTAAGAGACACTTTCGTTTCTACGCGTGTCATTTATCCGCTCATAAACGCTGAAGGTTGCTCGTGTAAACGCCATTAGGGCCATCAAAATCAAGAGTCTCTTGATGCGCTCCGCCTACTCTTAATATTGTAGCAAGATGGAGCAGAAATATCGTCACACAAGTTGTTTGGTAACTTTCGTGACTGATTTCACATAGCTTTTTCATCAACGTTTTACGTGATATTATTCAAAGTAGAAAACTATGAAAATAAATGTCATTAAATAAAGAAAAATCACCTTTTTCTAAAAGTGGAAGAAAAACTGTTTAAGAATATATAATTAAAACGTAAACAACAGAAACTTTCATGTATCACTGTACATAAACGTGAATGTCCACGTGCGAACATCGCGAACTGCCTCTCAGGGTGGCGGTACGTTGAAGTAACTAACGGACTTACATATGTTCTCTATTAAATTATTGCGTTAATACGACTTTACCTTCACTTTGCAAGGAGAAACGCGAGAGATCGAAAAAGGACATTGAAAGAGAGGAGGAGAAGGAGGAGGAGGAGAGAGAGAGAGAGAGAGAGAGAGAGAGAGAGAAAGAGAGAGAGCGCGACCGGTACTTGGACATTTATCCTCGCGGCTATTTCCGTGAGACACTTGTAATGTTTTCGTTTTTCCCTCGCGTGCCGAAAATGCAACGGGATTAATTGGCCTACATTCTGAAAATAGATGAGCGCTACGATGCGTGCGTGTCTCGTATGTGCGGATATATGTGACTCGACACATCGTACGCACGTAAAAAAGTCTTATCACAAACATCAGATCAAAAAACTGCAACTTTCATGATGTAGATATATTCTATTCAAATTTCACTACGAGATCCAAACTCGAGTTTATAATTGTATAAGACGACTTTAGTTCCCGTTATTCATTTGTAGTCCGACAGTAGAGTTGTATCGTTGTCGACAAGTTGTCATAAGTCCGTATAATTACTCGAAGCGTACACGCTTCGGAAGCTTCGGACACGCCAACTCGCGTCATGCATAATTTTCTTTGCAATAGCTTGCTAGAAGATGCATTTAAAAAAATAAAATCTTTTCTTTAATTAAATCTTTCTATGAAACTCAAGCACATAACATAAAACAGAAATAAAGAAATTAATCATTAAATTGAAAAAAAAATAATTTTCGAGTTAGTTATATTGTTAGTTATATACATATATCAACTGTTTTCCTCAAATTTATATTTTTGTTAAAAAAAAGAAAAAAACCATAGTTAATATTATATTTTGCGAGAGCGTAGATAATCATTACGGAGCTAATAAGTAAACTCGCTTATTTTATTGTGTCAATTGCTCTTCACACTCTTGTTCGCGGTTTGTACAGATTGTCGCTTATCGCCCACGCCAATTTGTTATAAATGGGCACAGTTTTTCGCGAAAATTTCGCGGAATATCGCGAAAACACGCGCAGCCAAGAACGCGACGAAGTATACGCACGAGCTACGAGAACCGTGGATCGGTTCCAAAACAAGCTTCATTTGCGGTAACGTCGCGATGTCAAGCTGACGACGCGACTTTTACACAAGGCGGCAGGTCTCTGCTCGCACGTGATACGAAAGAACGGATATGTAGGGAGGAATACATGAATTGATGGTATGCCTCTCTCTCTCTCTCTCTCTCTCTCTCTCTCTCTCTCTCTCTCTCTCTCTCTCTCTCTTTCTCTTTCTCTCTGTTGATGTTGCATATCGAGATAATACAACTCGTGGATCCCGGCCAAGTGCGGATCCGTCTGCGATCTCGCTGCGAATGTCCACCTAACACTTGCGCGATTACTCGATAAAAATAATCGCACGGAATGAAAGAGAGATTAGCGTATTATAAAATACTTTTAATTTCTTGATTGAAACATTATATAATATTAGAGATTTAATTTAGAAAAAAATCCTTGGATATTATTTTTGAAAACATGCAGTTTTAAAGATATTATTGTCTTTTTTTTTTTTAATTAAATACTCTGTGTGTTTTGAAATTGATGGCGTTTTAGTTCATAACGATGAATTTACACAATGAGAACTGGAAAAAATGAGCTTTAATTTGATTATGTGTGAAAGAAAATGTGTATATTTTTTCCTATATTTACTTAGATAACACGCGCTCTTCCTTAGCGCTATTGTATCGAATGAATTACTAAAATCTTTTGAGCGTTTATCATTCTCGGGACTCACAGCGAGATAATTAGTATTAGTTACCGGAGCTCTTGTGCAAGAAGATATTTGAGAAACTCGGCTGTGATCGTTCATACGTCCGCTTGATGAATCGCGAGACAAAATCTCGACGACGCTCATCGCTGCGAAACGCGTTCGTAAAACGAGCCCGATAACAATGCCGACGTACTCGGTTGTTAAAATAACTCGGGATTAATTAACGTTAATGAATACAGACTATTGGCTAGCTTGGAAGATATGTCTGAGGTCGCTATATGTCGTACGTGCGTTATTTTATCGTTCGTTCCGCATTTATATTTGTGTAATTCTCTTAGCATTTGTGTCACAATTGTCTTTCTTACCAGCTATATTACACTAAAAATGTGTTTTATATTTATATACTTTTTCAATTATAAAAAAGTTTTCAGTTATTTAATATACATATTAATGACGATCGTAAATTTTAAATAATTCTGAAGAGAGAGAGAGAGAGAGAGAGAAAGAAATTATAACTGAAATAATTTACTTATACTTAAACAATTAAATTTTAAATAATATTATGTAAAATCATCTTTCAAAAATTAGATTGACGCATAGTCTATAAACGTTGAGTATGCATGAAAGCGTATGATTCTAGCAGCATTTGTTTTTTAGCTTATAAGTAAATAAGGAAGAAAGGACTTCACGCAAAGTCCCTTGTTTTCACGGTGAGTTTATTAAATCCAACGTGCCATGAAACAAAGTTGTCAATTGGAGAAGACCAAACGTGCTAGTCACGCTTCAACGTGCCAGTCGAGCGAGCGTAACGCGCGAATGCTCGATTATGTAAACAGCTAACCGCTAATCCGCACTGATCAAGACAAATGCATCCTGGCGAACGCGAATGTCATTCGTGTGACATTCATCCTGAGAATCCTGCGAGACCGAACGCTTTTCTCTTGACGTTTTTGCACTTGCGCACCGTGACGCCGCCAATAAATCGCGGTCGCTTACTATTCCGAATAGAAGATAACCTTTTCGTTAGGATTCACATCACGGAATTAGCTGGATTATAAAGCGGTAAAAGCTCGGCGACGATTCCCTCGTTGCGCGACCGCAACGGCATACAGTTCATAATTGCTGTCTCTCGCGCGAATCCTATCTATACCTACACGAAGTTCGACTGCCAAGCGAACTTAGCGAAGCATGACAGTCTCACTAGCGCGCCGCCTGATTATTTTAATTGATGTGCCGCCGTTACGTCCCATTTAAATAGCTGTTATTCGAAAACAGCCGCTGCTTACTCTCGCGCGGATACTCACCGAATCTGAAAAACTTTGCGGATTTGCGTTAGACAATAGAAATGATGAGAAAAAGAAGAAAATATGGAGAGACAATGGTAGATTGCCTAAAAGTTTGCGAACAGCTCGTGTCACAGTTCAATTTTATTACTTAATACAGCATTTAAAATTTAAGATTCAAGTTTTTAATCTCTAAAATCATTTTGTCTAAATGATGTTTTATTTATTTGTTACTTAAATATATGTATATATATGTGTATATATATATATATATATTGCTTACCGCTATATTGTTTATTTATTAAAAAAAACAACAAGTAAAACACTACACAAAACGTGATGAAACCTAGTAATGTAATGCAACGCAATCATGTTGGTTTGTTCATCTAGATTAATATATACAATAGTATGTAATGTACAAGTTGTTTATTCTTCGTAAATGATTGCTCTTTTGATCACTGCAATTATAACGGAATTTATGCTCATAAAGCTAGATGAGACATGAACAGAGAAACGCGCGCGTACTGTGTTCTCTTTAATGTGTTTCTCTTACATGTGTGTCGTTTGATTTGGACGCACTAAGCGAGGTGTAGGGTCGAGATTTACCTTGTAACATGATGATCAAACGACTCGCTGAAACGCTCAAAGGACGCGAACGTCGGAAGAACGCGCGCACACACTTTTGTAAATTACTTTGTTTAAATGATAATTGCGGTGTGATTGCTTTCTCTCTCTCTCTCTCTCCCTCCCTCCTTCCTTCCCCTCTCCCTATGTCTCTTGTTTATGAGCAGTCAGTTTAATAATGTATGTGCGGAGTCGATAAGTTCAAGGTTATATATGTGTGAAAGCAATTTAGCGCATTAAAAGGTTTTTTTTTCGAAAAAAAGTAATTTATAGAAATATAAAATATATCAAATCAAAAATACTACCTAATCATAAATTACTTTTCTATGTAGATTATATGTTATTATTTCTTCTTTCTATAGTTGCGTCAATTGTGTTAAAAAATTGTAAAGTAATAAATAATTCGAATTTTATAACTCACAACAAATTGAATTTAACATTCTTCTTGGAGACGTAGCGCTAGAGTACATGTGTGAGGTTATCTCGAAAAATATCCGGACTTTCGTCAAGCGGATAAGAAAATTCAAGCCACCCCGGCACCGGAGTGCCATATATTGCCACGGTACATTAGTATGACGCATCGTTGCCGGAGTCCTCAGCCTGGCGGAACGCGAATTTAAGCGCGGACCGAGAAACTGCAGCCAAGGTACATACTCGATGCACTAAGAATCTGCTAATGTATCCGGAAAACGTTGATTCTCTGCTTGTTGTCAATTCAAATACAAATCGAACGCATGACAAATCGAGCGTTTGTATCTTTATGAATTCTGACGTTATATAAGCGCACACACATTGTGCTTTATAAGTTATATAGGGTAAAGATGCCTATTATGAGATAGTCGCCTAATACGAGATAGCGAGCTATTTCGTGTAAACGGCTACAAATTCATAACTGCGTATTTTTGTTAGTGTCGCTCACTGCCGAAGGTGACATGGTGTTTGCGAAAGAGTTATCGCTTATGCGCAAAGAAGAAAAATAATAATAATTATTATAACTTTAAGACATCCCTGGTAAAAATGAAATTAGAAATAATAGATTCAAGTATAATTAATGACTTGTAATATGAGGAAAAACTTATTTTCATTTTAGTGACCATTAAATGGATATTTTTTATACATTTTTCTAGGCAAAAAAATTTGTAATTTAAGAAATAAAAAAAATAGGCTGTTAATGTCCTATAAAAATGATTAGCAAGAAATAAAAGATCGGTAATTGCAAGTTATTAAAGAAATAATAATTTATTATTTACTAATTTTCACTAATTTAGGAATATTTCAAAGTAATAACAAAATTTTTTGCTTGATTAAATTAAGGTTTTTCAATTTTATGTACAATCTAAGAAATTTTGATATGTAGTAATAATTTCAGAGAGAATTAAGAAGATTTACCATACTTCTAGTTTTAGGCTTTTATCATTACCCTGATAATACCTAATTTAACAATCCAATGTAAATTTTACAAAATCCTAACCTGCGAATTGAATGATTTGAAGTGAAAATCATGCTCTTTCATCAATTTGTCACTTTTGTAGAATTAATTTTTTTTGTATATTGAACTTAAAAAATTGTAAAATGAATAGTTTGAAGAGAGTGCGTGAACACCGGTTAAGAAGAAAAGCAATGAAAACTTATAGACTTTCAACTCTAGCAGATGAATATATTTCATCAGATGAATGTGAAAGTGATACATATTGTGAGAAAAATCTTAATAATGATCAAAGTGAGAATGAAGATGGAATTATACTTTCAAACACTTGTAACGAACAAACTGATTTGAGCGAACAAAATTATAGCAATAAAGAGCATGAGGATAATGAAAATAAACATTACAATGATTATAATTTTGAGTTAGATAATGCTGATGAATGGTATCGAGAGGAAAGGAATTAGTGTAAGTTTTAATTGGCATATACTTGATTTTGAGTTGCAATTTAATGTTTATTATCATCAAGTATTTATCTTTTTAATATCGTCTTATTAATAGTTATCAAGTCGTCTATCTTAGATAGCGGTTATGTGAAGATAATTATAATCAACATGTAATTAATTTTCAATCATCGTTGAGCATAATAAATGAAACAATATAATTAATAGTTAAAAAATGATTTTAAAACTTTTATTATTGATTAATCAATGAATCTATTTAAAATATTTAAATAATGGCAAAAATTCGACTATTTTAAATAAAGTCATTTATTTTGATATTTGAGAAAACATTTTTTATTCAAGAAATGACTTGATAATTCATATATTTATTGAATTCATTAAGTGGTGGAATTAGATCGAAAAAAGCGTTACACTTATATCTTAAAACAAGACAATTAAATTAACCATTTCGTGGACTGTATACCGCCGATAGCTATAAATAATGAGCATTTTCTAATTTCAATTTCTACCAGGGATGTATTTAACACTTTTATGTCATAGGATTTATTGTCATTTCAATTCACTCAATTGTATACATTCACTATAAGTGATTTATCATGTAGTTTTGTCAATTTATTGCATATTTTGTCGGTATAAACTTAAACTTCTTACAAACAATTTTATATGCTCTAATATAGACTCCGCAGTCGCTCTTAATATAAGATACTTTATATTAGGAACTGTCAAGTTCTTTATTCTGTCAAGTTCTTTATTTGATGTATTAGTAAGTTTTTAGTAATCATATTTTCAGATGAAAGCAAAGAAGAGGCAATCGTGGTCTCACAGTCAACTAAAGGCTATTAAGGCAGTAAGAAGCAAAAAAATAAAATATTCAAAAGCATCTAAACAAAAGCATACTATTGAGCGATATGTTAAAAATGACGATAGTTCTGTTATTGCTAAGATTCCTATAAGGAGGGGAGAGAAATCCCTTATATCTCATATTAGGAAGTCTTTTTTTTTGAATCAGCAAAATCGGCACTTTTGATTAAAAAATTCACATAAAACAAAATATAGCTATTATCGATTGCTAACTTTTAGTGATAAAACTTGAATATATTTCCCTTAAGTTTGACATAAAACTAGGAGTTAAGATTACATATTTAATAAATTACAAGCCTTTAAAAAAGATATCTCATAATAGGCACCTTTACGTTATAAAATATATACATGTATGTACATATATACATACATATGTAATTAGGATAATGTTTTCATTCTCTGCAATATAATCTAAATAATCTAAATAATCTAAATAATCTAAATAATTTAAATAATCTAAATAATCTAAACAATCTAAATAATCTAAATAATCTAAATAATCTAAATAATCTAAATAATCTAAATAATCTAAATAATCTAAATAATTTAAATAATATCGCAATTAAAATTTTAATGTGCTTAATTGTTTCGATCATTTATTTTGATCTTCATCAGCAATAAATTCTATTTTGGACTAGTCAGCAACAGTAACCGTTACGCGCGTCGGCAAAATAAGAAAATAAATAACCAATAACTTCGACAATATGCATAAAAGCAAATTGTCCAAGTACTGGAAAATTGTTAATTAAGTGAGTAGCAACTTATATATTGTTCCTATGTCGCCGACACAAAGATAACAAGATCGAGCCAAACCGTCTTACATGCGAAATGTAAATGTCAATTAATGATCAAAACGCTCATTACCATCATCACCATATAAACATGAATTACTCAAATTTTTGAAAAAAATACTACAACCATCACTTATTGAATCGCTGGCTTTTTGGTCGTATTTAATTGTTTTTTATTCTGTTAAGCCGTTTTTTTACAAGTAAGTTTACAATCTCATTAGTTTACACGTCCGTATACATTGAAAAAGTTTATCAAAACTAATTACTGCGTTTTAGTGAAAAATTAATCATTTATTAATTCGCTTTTATAAGGGAAGATTTTGATACAAATGATTTGATTACTACATTGTAGAAATCACAACACACTTTCTTAAGTTCTCACACAGTCTTAAATTCTCTTTTGTGACAAGATAATGTTAGTACACGTTATATACATATATTTCGGCTCATGAATAAGCGAAGCAGATGGAATTTCCCAATGCTCGCATAAATTTGTAAACGCAATTTTGATTAGTTTATACGACAGAATCAGCCGTGATTGCAACACATCAAACAACGTCTGTTACATTTACAGACAAGTTCTCTTGTTTACATTTCGTAAATTCGAAACTGTTGCACCATGTGTTATATTATGTAATCATATAATATTTAATATCACAAATATAATACGAGAGAAACACAACACCCAGAACTTAATCCACATTTTCATTAATATTTATAAGGGTTGTAACAACATTTTTAAACATTAAAACTGCCAAAAAACTAAATAATTACTAATAATAATAAAAAATCTATAGTAGAGTAGTTAAACAATCATACGATATCTTAAACAAAAAAATGTTATTATAAGAATCCAAAATCTATATTTTTTTATAGGTAGTTGTACAACCAATAAACTGCTTAAATTGCGCGCGTGGAGCGCGTACTTTTTTTGTGAAAAAGTTTGCGATTCATTTAGAACACCGGATGCTTAAGACAGCGAGTAAATTGAAACGACTTAATTGCATTTCCATCTTCAAAGACGTGTCCTAGACGATTTGCTGAACCTGCGCGCGACTCTTCTCTTTCAACGACACAACGAACCTTTGATTCCTTCTCATTAACGAGAAACAGTTCGGTGGCTCCAAACTTCCTGGAACAAGACGCTGCTCAAGTGCGTCTTGTCGCAGCATTACTTCATTCAAATGCTTTTCTTTTTTTCCACAAAAAAAGTTTGCCGAGAACGTATTAACTTTTCGCACCCGAAATTATCCCACATGAACAAAGTGTAACCTATTTTAATGACTTACGTGAGGATAAGTTGCTCAAAATAATAATATAATTAGCGCGCGAAACATTTCGTTATGCTATTGTTTGCTTTTCAAATTTTGATATAAGATAAGTAAAATGTCACTCTTGTGAAATATTTAACACATTAAACAACGTGAAATTCTAGATCATGAGAGCAATACACTGGATGTTTGTCGCTTATTTTATTATATATGTATATATGTATATATACACATATGTTTGTAAAAATTTTGTTGTAATATGGTTGTATAAATTTTTACACGTGAGTTTCGAATTAAAATTACAATTCTTAAATTCACGGAAAGCCGGAGATTCCAGGTTCGACTCCTGGGCGAGGAGTTTTTTTGCAATATTTTAAAATTAGTTAGGGGGGTATACGGGATCTCTTATATATGAGATGCAAATATAGCATTCTATATGAATTTAAGAATTGTAATTTCAATTCAAAACTCACGTGTAAAAAAGTTACACAAACATATATGTATATATGTATATATATATACAAAAATACGCGACAAACAGCCAGCGTATGGCTCTCATGGTTTAAAATTTCACGTTGTTTGATTCTCAAGAGCCTTAAACTCTTTATTATTTAACATTAATTGCCATGCAAGTTTTATATGTCTTACCTTGGGGGCTACAATAGAATTTTCATAATTCTAAGTACATATAATGATAAAAAATATTACTTAATATGGATATATAAAATCATATCAATAGTGCGTGCGTTTATCTCGCTGGTGCTCATCCGTGACTACCATGATTCTACATTATACACTCGGTTATTCTTGGGTTAAATTCCCAAATTTCGACACTGTTAATATTGAAAATTTATCTTCACGTGAGATATATCATAGAATAACTTTTCTGAAAATGTTACGCCATGAAATTCAGAAAAAAAAAGAGCAAGCATATTTCTTGCAAACATCTTGTAAAATATGGTATAAAAAACAATGTCAGAAAGTTCAATTCGCAAAAGTCAAAAAATTGCAAAAAAAGTAACTACTTATTGCAAAGATTACAATGATCACTTTTATTTCTGCTTGAAATATTTTAACATAGTACATCGTAACATTAAGTTTTATAAAATATTATGTTTTAATAAAAATTTTTAATTGTAGAATAGCGCACTTTTTATTTCAATGTTTTCAAATTATTTACATTAAAAAAATTGTTTTAATCGATGATGTTTATTTTATTTTAATTATTTAAAAATGTAATAATGCCGGTTACAAGTGACCTTACTGAGAAGACAAGCGCCGGTCACAGATGACCACCGTAGCGTTTAATGTATTCAATACATACATGTATGTAATATCGCAGAAGAAAAGATAGAAATAAAACTTTTTCAAATCTCGTTTACTTAATTGCAGCATGTGACTTTTTACTATTTTAGATGTTACTTCAGACCAACAGATGTAAGAAGTAAAGAAATATTTATTACATCATCCATTTGGCCGTCTATGTAGACATCAAAAATTATATTACACTGGACAATTTCGTCAGATTTCTGTAAATAATTTACGCTACCGCTAAACCTACTTACTCAGTGTCGCGTTATTACGCAATGTATTGAACGCATTTGGCAACCAATCTAGGCGGTACATCATCTGAGAGAGAAATATGACAGTGGTTGTGCGACTCGCGATAATTTATAAACAAATATTCGATGCTTCGATATTTGTATGTTGTCAAACAATTATTTTGATAAATCAAAAAATCTCTTATTTTTAGATGAGAAATTAGTTAGCAAGTATATTGGAAAAATATATACAATTTTTATTAAAATATTACTAAAAACAAACATCTTCATTTATTAAACGTTGTTAAAATTATTGTTATGTTTAACATTTTTTAGCATTTCTATATCACCAGTACTAAGGCAATATTATATGCTATGCAAAATCTTCTTATTTTCTCATTATTTTAGAACGTCTTAAACCTTAATAAATATTTATGACTATATAACTTTTGTTTCTACATTCTTTCTAATTTTATGGTGATTGGAGTTGTTGAGACAAAGCTTTTGCAATATTTATGAAGAATTAATCGTGCAATTGTATATATGTATATATATATATATATATATATGTATGTATGTATATGTATGTATGTATGTATGTATGTATATATGTATATATGTATGTACGTATATACATACACATATACATGTGTATGTATGAAACTTAAGTGAGTGAGCTTTACTTACGTAATCTTTTGATTATTGAACGTGGAATCCTTGTTCGCAACGAAACTTTAATTAGATCATATCTTTCTTGATACAAGTCTTTTATTTTTTATGCTAAATTTCTTAGTAATATCAAGCCTCCAATTAAAATTTTAGTAAACTATATGATATTCACACTTGAAATAAAATAAAGATGAAGATTTTTTTTTACTCTTTGATCTTTACCACTAAAGATTCACAGAAGGATTTTTCATTATTTAGGTTGTTCTTTTATTTCTTTTCTTCTCTATCTCTCTTTCTATCTGTCTCTTTTTATTAGGCAAACACGTTGACTACAAATAACAAACGGAGCATGAGAGAAGAAAGAATCTACATGTATTTATCGAAGCATGTTAGAGTGTACCTACTCATCGTTTCAACTAATATTATTAGTTTTGTGCTCTCTCTTTTGGTTACGTTTAGCAAATATATATTTATCCGTATTTTCGTGCCAACAAAACGTCCGAAATGTGGGTAGTTGATTAATTATCCTTTACGATGAGTTGCAAAAGCATGTGTCTATATATTTTATTTTAATTATTAGATAGTTAACGTCATATCTTGTGTATTTTATATATTTAAATATATCTGTTATACTATCTCTGTTCTTTATTAGTATACATGTTATTATTATTAATTTATTTACTTACTACATATACTCAATATATGTTAATTTTAATTAAATAACATTACTATTACAAGATTATATTTTCGATATTCTCTAAATTTTATGTCAGACTACGTATATCATAGATGTGTGTATACTTTTCGTGAAAGTAGTTGAAAAATATGAGTCGAATTTAAGATGGGAAGAAACCCCGAGATGCGCACACGCGCCGATGCCAAGAATAACGGCTTCAAAGCCCTTACGTCGCAGTACATAACTTATGCAAATACTCACTCTACGAACACAAGGCAACAAAAAGTGGAAAAAAGAACTCCCGTTCCCGTTCGGGAAGTGCTTGCAATTCATTCGTATCTAGATATACAAGACGATGGTCAAAGAATACCTAAAGTTTGCTTAAACGTAGTTTGTACTTTGCACATACCACATTACATTTATGCACGTTGCGCTTGCGAAACTCATCGTCATTTGCTCCAGAGTCGCGGCAGTCTTTTTGTACTAAATGCAGCATGAAAATGAACTTTAAGTCTTGAACTAAAATATCGATTTGGCCAGAAATTTTGAGACATCAGAAATAGGAAAATTAGACTAAAGCGAAGTCACTCACATAATATACATGTATAAAATCCACATGCTTTTTTAAAAATATTTTATCTAGTTTTATCTAGTTTTATTTATTATTATTATTGTTGTTGTTGTTCTTTTTTTATTGTTATTATTAATCAATTTTATCCTTTATTTCAGGTTTCGAGCAAATTGATGCGGTACCTTCACAAAATAACGGAAGCAGCTTGGATTGTCTCAGTATGATTGTGCAAAGCATCAACGGACCTTTACAAGCACCGTCCGAAAATCATTTTTCATCACATCATTGAGAAGCTTGTTATAACTTTTTATTTTTGATTTCTTACGGATTTTTTCCTTAACGCAATATGTACCACTTGATATTTTAAGTAAATATGTAGGTACACATGTAGAAACAGTGGGAATTGTAATATTGCTATATTACACAGAATGTTCAAAACTATCACTTAAAATGTTTTTTTTCACTTTTAGAAATTGAAAGAGCGCGACACAATTAACTCTAGAACAGGAAAAGTATTAAATAAAATTTTGTACTTCTAGTTAAGACTTAGTTTTCTATTGTCTCTTCTGCCAAAGAAATTTAAAGTGTTCAATCTGAAATAGTTAAAGTTAATATATTTTTTATGTTAACATATACCTAGCTTTTAACATTAGAAATGGAGAAGTTTGCATATTTTGAAAAAAATAAAATGGAAAAATTGTTTTATTCTGCAAAAATTCCAATCGAAAAGAAATGCGCACGATTTTTAGAACACCGTATAAATTTTAATCGGCATACCGAACGCATTCACATGAGTTTTTCATTGAAACGAGAATTACGGACGTTGCTAGAGATTAACAAGTCCAGAATATTCGATGAAAGTATGCGAACAGTATAGGTTTCCTATCGTTACCGATAAATCTACGTGAGATATTGGAAACGCCGCGAGAGAGAAATACTCAAATATTTTATCTATATCAAAAAGAAAATATAAAAAAGAGTTGTAGTCTCATTCTGTGAAAACATAGTATTAAGATATTCTAGTTAATATAGTTTAAAATATTCTAGTTAATATGTGAATGTAAAAAAGAAACATTCATAGAGCGGAAAAAATATCTGTCTTGACGTAAAATATTTGTTGAAAATTTACAATTATTCTAATATACCAAATATGTTAGTAAAAAAACAAACATACTTAATATTTTTATTACAAACGTCTATAAAATTTAACTTCCTTGAACAAGTCAATTGTATTTGTATTTTTATGATAAAACAACGTAAATGCAAAAACGGTTTTATATTTTTTCTATTATATCTTGTTTCTAAACATAATATAAAAATCTACACTTAATTTTAAGAAAGAATTGTTTTATTATTAATTAGTTTTATAACCATCACATTTTATTTATATAATGAAATTCCCTTTTCCGCATCGCAATTTGCATTTACGTTGTTTTGTTTTTCTAGTTAAGGAAATTATTCAAGTTTCTTGACAAAAAATCTCATCTACAACAATTTCACACGTGAGAGTGATGCGCGTCTTCAACAATTTTTTCGAAACGTTGAACTTATCATAAGCCTGCAAACGTAGTATATAAGTGAGCTTTATTGATATACATACCGCGATGGTGTAAATATGTGGAAATAAAGAGGAACAGTTGAAAAGCACATTTGATGTCTTTTTTATTTGCTTTTATCATCGTACGCTTGTACTCAGGACCGGCGATCAGTATGTAGAATAGAGAAGTACTCTACACATGTGAACTTGACGTGTGTGGAATTTCCACATATGTCGAGCAATCGAACTATATGTTTGCCAAAAGATATTTATCAAAAAATGTTTTTTAAAATAATAGATCAAACTCCTTGTTCTCTAAAAGATAGATTTGAAAACGAAGCACTGTTGTTCGTAAGAAAATATGAACAGTTTATAATTAATAGCGAGTCCAACAATATGTTTATAACAAATTTTTATAATACCGATAAAGAAGATCATCTTGATCCCAAAAGATTAGAATTACATCGCGAAATTTGTTTTGACATAATGCGTAATCGCAAAGTAAAAGCCAATAGTTTTAAAGATGTAGTTAACTTTATAAAAAGTAACTTATCACTTTTAAGTATCGCGTTAGAGTTTGTAAAACTAATAAAATTACTACTTGTTATACCTGTGTCAACTTGTACTTGCGAGCGGTCGTTTTCTGAGTTAAACCGATTCAAAAATTACTTACGTTCAACAATGCTTCAAAATAGGTTAAATAGCGTTACCATAATGAATTTGTATAAAGAAGAAGTTTAATCGATAGATTTAGGCTGCGTTCCAATATTCATTGCTAGTACTGAACATCTATAGTACATGTGACGTAAAGTATAGATGTTTAGTACTGGCAGTGAATATCGGAACGCAGCTTTAGAAGAACTAGTAAATGAATTCATATGCGAAAATAACATTCGACGAGCTACACATTGAAAAATAAAATAAAAATAAATAATTGAAAAAAAAAAAAAAGTATGTATATTTTTTACATATAAATTCAATAACTAATTCTTTTAAAATTATCAATTCATTCTTCTTTGAACTACACCACACATGTAAAAAAGTTACTTCGCCGGCCCTGCTTGTACTACTATATTTTCTTCACATTTGCTCTAACTAACAAGCTCTTGTCAGATAGTCGAGAGTTATCAGACACATGGATAATCTAGTCGGCAAACCACTGCAAGATTACTAAGAACCATATATCTTACCGCTACGTCTCAACACAACCTGATTGTATGTATTATTATTATTTCCAAGCGTTTAACACCACAGACACACACACACACAAACGCTGATTTTTCGACCGCCCTCATCTACCCAATTCGTTTCTTAAATATGTGTTCGAAAAAAGGTCCGATTGTTGAAGCTACATATTATGCCTACATTTTCACAAATCCGCTTTGGATTGTACTGTTTAACGGCGAGAGGGCGAGGGAAGAACGAAATAAAATGTCAGCTGTCGCGCATCTACTCCAAAGTGTCGCTTATTCTACATTCTTAAAAAATCTAAACGGAAATTTCGAGCACTTCGAGGACGAGTCGTAAACTCTCAGTCTTTTTGTTGAGTAAAAAGCTATTTACATTAGACATCATAAATTTGTCATCCAATCTTTTGTTTGAAATCACATTAAATATTGTAGCACAATATTATTACTTGAAACAACGTTACACAAAGAAATAATAATATTATTAACAATGTCGTATATATTTATACAAACAATATTTCAAATATACACAAAGTGAGTAACGCGTAAAAAAAAACAAAGATACGACTTCTGCCTTAACTGCGCATTGTTTTTATTTATTTATTTATGCTTTCTATAATCGCTTAACATGCTGTTCGATCGAGGTCACCGACGATCGTGTCGCCAAGACAGCTGAAATTGCCGGCGATTTATGAGAGAACTTCCACCGGGCGTGAAAGCGACACGGGATATCGGAGAGCGTGAGTCGGGATCATCAGACCGGACATACTCGACGGGCTGGTAAATCCAAAAGCTTGTCGGATGTCGTCGTCGGGGATATCGGCACGTTTTCAAAACAGGGCACGTCTCCCGAAGGCACGTCGAATGCATCTGCGTCCATTCGTCACGCTGTTGCTATTAACGGCAAATTTAGAATCGGAGATTCTCTTATGAGGATCGAGCATGCGTTCGGCTTTTCCCATATCCCGTAAGTACCCTCATATATCGCCGGTGTTTTGTCGTGATAGACCCTCGCTCAATGCTCTCGACGTTCTCTTAAAAGATCTTGCATGGAATGCGCTTTCTCTTTCGAGAAAAGAGAAGCGCGAAGCATCATTATTCCGAGACTTTCGCAACTTCGTTAAAAGCTGCGTTTGTGCAAATACAAGAAAGAAATCGGAAATAATTATAATGCGGATGAAAAGGTGTTTTTAAGGGTATTTACTATTATATATTCTCTCTGTATTTTCTAGCAAAATTACAATGGTACTTCTTCACCGAGCTGATTCGTGTGTATCGATTAGTCGAGAATTACGTCGTTTTCACCGCAATCCGGAAGGACTCCGAAATCTCTCTCTCACTCTCTCTCTCTCTCTCTCTCTCTCTCTTTCTCTCTCTGTGTTTTGCGCTGTTTGTTCCTGTTGTTCTACGTGCCCGGGGCGTGAGTGATCCGACCGCTGCAAATGACGTGCCAAAGGGATGCGCGCGTCCCGTTGATGTTGTTCAACTACACAGTGAAACTGCCCCTTTTAGCTCAACTTTATATTCTTTTTATGTTTAAAATGGAAGATTCACGCTTGCGTAAAAAGTGAAAGAGAGGAATACGAGTATAGAAAATATAGATGGTTCGGAAACAAACAAAGCTTGATTTTTTTCTATTAGATTATTTTTGCGAATATTGAACTATTTAAATAAAAGTACATATTTACAAATACACTCGCTGAAGTGATACAAAAAAGAAGTCAAAACGAGATTTGACAAATATAATATAATTTAAAAAATTATTCTAAAATATTATATTTGTTAAAAGTTAAAATATATTTGATACACTTTATTTTTTGTCATTATTTAAATAATGTATTAAATATGTAGATTATTACGCGTGGTCACTTTGATATTGATCGCTTATATAAATAAACTGAAACAAACACGGGATCGTTCTTCTTTCAAATCATTCTCTTGTCACACAGTACATCGTTCAGATCCAGCGGTCGATTGACTGTTTGTTCGCACGGCTGTTAACACCCATATATTTCCCTAGACATATCCGCGTCAAATTTCAAAGCGCTTCCTCCCTGCTTTTCTTCTGAACAAGTAATCGCGCACGGAAGCTTGCACATGCGTTTAATACGCTCGGAAAGCGTTTTCCAGATGCTTCCTCCTTCACAAAGCATCGTGACACAACCGACATGCGTTTGTCCGCGAGATGTGTCTTCTTCCGCTCGCGATAACGTCCGTTTTTGTAATAAGTATATACGTAATTGCAAACATTGCAATTACTTATTTAAACCTTCGAGTGAAACTGTTTTCAGAATGTCTGGCTTAAAAAAAATTCTCTACTGTACATGCGTATTTACCATTTATATACATAAATGAAAAATTATAAATTATTTTTAATTTTTAAAAATGTTTAATCATATAAACCTAATACTTTTGTCTTTCTCCTAATACTTTTGTCTTTCTCACATAAGAAAAACTGTTAAATACTATTATTTTTACTTTCTATAAATTAAATATTATTAACTTTTACTTTTTATTCTAATATTGATTATTTTATGTTATAGTTGAAGAAATTAATGTGTGTCATTTTTGTGCAACTTTGTCTCGTTAAGGTAGTAACGTTTCCTGTTGTTAGTATACGCACCATTTCTAATGAGCGAAGTATGTAGATAACTGAGGTAATGTATATATTGCAACACACACAGCGACACATGAAATCTTCGTTCAACTTCAGTGTAACATCTGTTGACCCCCTGCAATACGCGACCCTTTAGTCTTCTCCTCGGAAACTTCAATATCTCGAGGGTCTTCGTTTGTCGTCTTCGGTAACAAGTGTGCACTTCACCACCTATGGCGAAGATAAACCGATGTTACGCCACGTAAGGGAAGATGTAAGAAGAATAGAATGTCAGTTTACGAAAGATTGCAGACGATGACGAGCGACGCCACATGTAAATGTTTATATAACGAGCACTGCAAGTTTCCCCTCGAGAGAAAAAAAGAATAAATATACATTCTTCGGTGTTTTTATTTAATTTCTAAATTGTTTTAGAAATAAACAATCAACGTTATTTTACATGTGTGAAATTTGAAGACCTAAATAAATGATAAAATTATAACGATTCGTGATCAATCGCTCGCAGAAACGTAAATGTATGGGAGTTACCCAACATTAGCCAAAAATATCCATGTCGAGGGCGTAAGAATAGAGTTTGAGACGACATAAATATTTTCGGAGTTACTGACCCGTCAAAACTTTCCAGAACTTTGCCGCGAACAAACAAAAGTCTTTCTAAGTATCGGCATCTTACGCGATCTATTGAACAATCGATTATATCATAGTTTAGCTGATTTTATCTAATTGTAAAAGATATATATTATTCAACATTTTTCTGTTCTATATTACACAAGTTTTTTATTTTCCTTCAAATTATATCTTATTGCTATTTTTCACAAGTGTATAAGATATAATGTATGTCTATATATACTCATTATAAAAATTTAATAAAAAGAAATATAGAACAATATAGAAATTACAAGTACAGCAATTATAATATAGAAAGTGTAGTACAGAAATTAGAAACAAGGAAACAATATTTCAGATAATTAACTTGTATGATTTAAATATCGATTTGTCTTCAATTCTCGCTATCGTTTCAAGTGCAGCCATCTTATGGCTAATGTTTCAACCTTAGAGGAACTTTATCAATCGATTAAATACTCGGATACATAAAAAAAATTCTATTCTATTATATTCTATTATATTGTATTATATTATAATATGACATTACCGAGAGAAAGATTGAGTTTTATATTAAAGCTCATTCTACATTAAGCACAAGATGCAATCGCAAATAGCAGGTCTTGTGGAATTGACCAATCACGTTGGTCAATTGGCTGATTTAATCAATGCGATTAGTTAATTCTATTCGAGATCTACTTACGTTTTGCGTCTTGCACTTAATGTAGAACAGGCTTTAATATTTAATTTTAAATTATTAAACAAAATTATTAAAAACACAATTATCACTCCTTCTGTTTAAAAAGATATCAATAGTTTAATCTAATAACTAAATAAATTTATATAACGCAAAAAATGTCTGTTTTCAATAAAACATATATTAGACAATCAATCAATCGCTCGTGAAAAGTTCAAATAATTAGAAGGCCGATACGAGCAGTAATACAGGGTCTTCGTGTATAAATAATAAACTTTTATTCAAAAAAGATCACAAACGTTTCGGTCCGCAAGGTTGGACCTTCCTCAGTGTACAATATTACATCTGATGAAA
>NW_018020824.1:100871-107846 GCF_002006095.1 Pseudomyrmex gracilis | reverse complement strand
GCGGACCGAAACGTTTGTGATCTTTTTTGAATAAAAGTTTATTATTTATACACGAAGACCCTGTATTACTGCTCGTATCGGCCTTCTAATTATTTATATATTAGACATTAAGAGTAATATATAAATTTTCAAAGTATTTGCACATAACTATAGATCATTTAAAAACAAAACGAAAGTATATTATAAACGTCGAAAGTTTCACGCTAGCTTTAAATAAGCTGTATTGACTCTTTTTTCTGAATAGACCATATTCCGTATATCGAGTCGCATATTTACAAATTGATAGAATCTTGTCAAACATTGCAATAAAGTAAATCTAAAATAGAAATAAATCGCGTCATATACGTATAACAACTTATTCGCCGATAGGGTAAATGGGGGTATTATGGCCATACGGAAAAGATGGCCATAGACTGTAATTTCACCAATAATTGTTTAATAGTGCAATTTTGTAACCATTTTTAAAGATAATCAGTATTTACATTAGTTTATGTGCGTACATTATTTAAAATAACAATATCGTGAAAATTATATAATGTTTTTACTTACGATTGCCTGCAAAGTTTTACGTATGTCCACTAAAAGCTGCTGTAACGTCGAATAAATTACAGTTAAACTGCCGTAATCAATATTACACACATATAAAGGCACATAATGTAACCAATAATTTTTATTTTTATTTTCATTATTTATTTATAAATACTATGTTATCTTTTTCTCACACTTCGGGAAGGATGGCCCATTGTTTTTAAAAAAAGTTACGTATAATTATATATATATGTATATATATTTTTTTTATGACTAGTATAATCTACAATGTATTTAATCATCGAAATAAAAATGTTTTTTTGCTAATTGTTTTTATAGTTCACATAAAGTTGCGTTTCATATTTAAAAAAACACTGTGCATGAAAACATTAACAACAATATGTAATAATCTTTTACGTACAATAAATATATTGTATTTAACATATAATTATTAAATATATAATTAAATTACATAATTATAAGTTTTACTTATATCTTTTACAAAAAAAACATATATGATCATTTTTCCCTTAAAAGTTGGCCAATGCATACATTTTAATATTTTATATAATATTAAATTTCTGTTAGGTGTTTTCTCTTTAATTTCGATAGTTATTATTACTTTAAGCTTCAGTGAAATAAAATAAAAAAACAATATTTAAAAATAACAAAAATTAAGGTCTTTTTGCATTTAAAGAAAACTGTGGCCATCTTACCCGGGTTTATCCTATATCGTTTGGGAGAGCCGTTCTGAAAGTGAAAGATGCACAGGATTACTGAAAATTCATATACCAGTGCTTTGGTAATCAAATTGCAAGGCGTTTGCACGGAATGTAAGAAATTCGTGTTTAACTCCTGATCGAAATTTTTTTGCAATAAAAGAGTGACCTTAAAAATCTAACCTAAAAAAACTGTTTTGGGGTTCTCACATTTTAAACCAAATAGTGTGCTAAATAATAGCTTATGACGAGACATTGATCTCAAAAAAATTTTAGATTGAATCTACTTTTCGTTTCGGAGATACGCGAGATCAAAGTTACTAAGTTGAGTGAGAAAATAGTATCGGTATCGTGAGATACGTCACAAATAAATCAAAACTGTCTATTGGAAATTGGAACTCACTGATTTATTTGTGACATATGTCATGATACCGATACTCTTTTCTCACTCAACTTAATAACTTTGACCTCGAATCTCCAAAACAAAAAATAGGCTCAATTTAAAATTTTTCTGCAATTAATGTCTCATCATAAGCTATCATTTAACACACTATTTGGTTCAAAATTTGAAGATCCCAAAACGGGCGAAATGTGATCCCTTTTTGGGGTCACTCTTTTTAGATTTTATATAAAGATAAATTAAATATTTTTACATGAGAAATGCAAAGGCGAAGCCCCTCCCCTGCAAGGGGAATGCGCAGTTCTTCTTTGCCTATACGCTTACAACACGAACATAAGAAACATAACGTTATATAAAATTATGTTTTTTATCAATAATTCGCTCGTAAAATTGGCAAAAAATAAAGTTAAAAGGCCAATACGAGCAGTAAATACAAGTTGGTCGTGCATCAAAGACAATCTTTATTAAATAAACAGACGTTTCGGTCACCGGTTTGGACCTTCTTCAGTGTAAATGTAATCTAACAATAAAATAATCAGTATAAGCGCAAATCGTATTGAAAAGGAAAACATGTTATAAAAGAAAAAAATTATTTTAAAAAATTTCTAAAAAAATAATACATACTTCAATTAGAGAACGCGCGAGTGTAGACAGCATCCAAATCATAGATGGCACAAATTATATGAAAAGGTAAGCATGGGATACTGCAATGTGATACTGACGCGTAATCCTTACATAGTTCAATATATACAAATTTCCCCACCAACATCTTGCCTATAAACATGTTCTTATCGATAATAACAAAGAGACAAATATTTACCTGAAACCATATGTCAATTAACCCCTTGGGTACATTTGACGTCTGAGACACGTCATTCACTTCTTTTCCCTAGGAGCGGATGACGTGTCTAAAACGTTATTTGAGGTTAGGCACAATTCTGTTCATTTCATTGTAGCTTGTATCAGTCATAATAGAAGAAGCAATTACAGTATTTCTGCTTTTACATACTACTCCAAGCAACCAAAAATTATATCCGTTCCACATGCAAATATTTTCTCAAATAAATCCGTTCCCAAGGGGTTAACGGACTATCTTTTAGATTTGAACAGATCTAAGAAAGAGAAATAAGGTTTGAGCTCTTCTATATCTGACTTGACATTAATCGGATTGTCTTGTAACTGAATGTGGAGCATTTCCGAAATAAATCTCTTGTAAAAAAATTTTTCTTTATCTAAAATTTTCACGTCGTTTCAAATAAAATCGTGATTATTTTCTAAACGATGTTCAGTGACAACAGATAAAATTTTTGAATTTTTATTAATCTGGTTTTTATGCTCCCTAATTCTAGTTTTTGACATCCTCTTCGTCTGTTCTACGATAGACTTCTGTCGCAACCACCTCAGTTTATTGTTCATCCTTCTATTTTCACATAAATGGAAATTATCTAATTTCAATAATTGAGAAGTGTAAAAGGTTTTGTACATTCTGTAAGGTAATTTATATGTGATCGTTTTGTTGATCTTGAAAATGTTCTTAAGTATATAACTGCGGTGTTTGTACATATCTGTGATTTCGAGACATAATATTTTGCGCGCTAGAATTGATCTTTTGTTGTCAAAAATACATTGCAGTTTGTAATTGCGCAAGGTTTGTGATGCCTTATGTTGAGAAATTTTCGGAAAAACTCTCAAATGCACTTCCTAAAGTTGCTAATTTTCACACTGCCTTTTACAGTCTTCATAAACTATCCAAATTCATCAAAGTCCTGAAGGATCCCCTTCCTCCATTCTCCCGTTCTTCCGTAGTGTACAGAGTTAATTGTCGTGATTGCGATGCTTCTTATGTCGGACAAACCAGCCGTATGTTATCAACTAGAATTAAAGAACATAAAAATCATATTAACAGAAATACAGTCCAAAGATCTGTGATTACTGACCATCGCAAAGACTACCAACATGATTTTGAGTGGGAGTGTGTTAAGATTTTAGATACTGAAAAATCTTACTATAAGCGCCTAATTTCAGAAACCTTGCATATCAAGAACCAAGTTCAAGGTCTTAATTTACAAAGCGATACTGAAAATTTAGATAAAGTCTACTTACCATTAGTAGATAATTCAGTATAATATATTTTACATTACGTTTTCTTCCCATCTTAAATCTCTGTATATTATTGTTACACACCGTCACGACCTGTCAGTTGTTTTGGTTCCTACTTGTAAGGAATTACGCTACGCCATGTAACGACATCGATGAGAATCTTTTTTGCGTGCTTTGTAAGTTTATTTCTTTTTTATAATTTACTTTCTTTAGTATATTAAAATTTGTTCTTAGATTGTATTGAGAAAGACCTAAAATGAGAGGTCGAAAACGTTCTACATATTAATAAATATCAGGATTATACATTTACACTATTACATCTGTGTCTGCTTCAAATAGCCATTTTCCTTGAAATTTTTTAAATCATAGTATTTTGTCCAACTTCACAGTATTTAGATGATAGTATTTAGTACATTTTACTAGTATCTGGGGCACCGTATCCGAAAACTAAGCACAGTAATTTGCACACAGTAATTACATCTTCAGCACACAGTAATTGGATCACTGGACTTTTTTTTATATTTTCGATGATATTTAATATTTTATAAACATTATATGTACAAAAAAAGTGTATCAGTAGGAAACATAATAAACTATAACATACATGTTTTAAAAAGTAGGAAAAATAAAGGATATTAGTTTAATTTAATAGTAAACGCGAAGGTTAACCTTAATGGGCACAGTAATTGGTACTTTTACTCTATGTCACAAAAGTGCATGATTATATTTCTATATATATCCACACAGAGACATCCATCTATCCAGACATCTATTAAACATCTATTAGATGTCGCATGGAGCTGTGAACGTCTAATAGACGTCTAATGGGGTTTTCGTTTTGTGTGGGTAATCATTAATTATTATTGTTAATTGCAAATACAAATAAGAATATTTGCACAATTATGCTATCAAAGTACTTAATGATGTTTGAGTAATTATTGAGTATAGCGGATTAAGGTCAGATGACCTTGATTTTGATAAATGTTGTAAAGGGCATTCTCCTGAGTAGTGTTCAAGAGATTTTAGGCGGCGCTCATTTTTTATTAAAAAAATATTTATAAAAAATATGATCAGAAAAATGACCGTCAAAAACAATTTAGAGGTGTAATTTCGGTAATTATGCAGATTAGGGGAGCCACCTCCGATTTGAATAATTTGTACATATGTTGTAAAGGTCATTGTCTCGAGTAATAATGTGAAAGTTTTAGGCGGAGGTCGTTGTTTATTAAGAAGTTACAAGCGGAAGAAGTTTCATAAATGAATTCTTATTTTTCGGTCCCACGTACATTTCGTTCGTGTTGTAAGCGTATAAGCAAAGGGAGCTGCGCCCTCTGCAACGGAGAAGCTACGCTCCTTTACCTGCACCCCCTCCCTTGAGTTTATCATGTTTTTACGTGATTTTTTTGAGAAGCCAAATACCAAGAGGATTTAAAAAGTTATTAAGAAAAAGTTTTAGTAATGAAGCATCGTAGCTCAAAGGGGGTGCAGGTGGAGAGGCGTAGTTCCTCTCCTGCAGGGAGTGCAGTCCTCTCTTGCCTACATGCTTATAACACGAACAAGAAGAACATAAAAAAAGTAGTAATTGATTGATATTAATTGAGAATAATTATGCGTCATATACAAAAATTCATGGAACATCATATCGAAAGTTATTCGCCTTTCACAACGATTTCGCACATATGTCGAACTTTGCTCGGAATGATAGATAAGCTATGTCACGCTTCGAAACTGAGTAACAGTCAACAATACCACTTATAAATGTGTATAATTATATCAGTAACTCTGAATGTCTTCTAAGAACTGATACCTGGAAGCAAATGTGTATACCGATTCATTATTCTACATGTTATTTAGGAAAATAAAAGTCGCGTTTTTCAAACATTCTCGATTAATATTTTTTTAATAAAAAATGAGCGCCGCCCAAAACCTCTTGAACACTACTCAAGAGAGTGCTCTTTACAACATATATCAAAATCAAGGTCATCGGACCTTAATCCCCTATACTCAATAATTACCTCGCCTGAAATTCGCGCGTTCAGGACAATGCTAAAGGCGCAAACAGTGTCGCCCTTCTTTTGTGACTAAAGCGTATAATAATGAAGTAAGAGTTTGCGTCATTTAAAATTTGCGTATTGTACATAAAAAAAATAACATTTTGACGAAGATATTAAAAAAAGAACAATCTTATTATTTACTGACATAAACAAATTATTAATATTATAATATATAACAAAATATATAACAAATATATAACATAATATATAACAAAATTATAATATTATAATAGATAACAAAATGACAAAATATTGACATTAAGTAAATTAATTATCAACACGTTTTAATTGAAAACATACAATCTTCATACATTAAATAATAATTATAATTTGTTCAAAATGTCTACCATTCATTTGTATATGTTAAGGTTTTTTCTGGTTCTAAAGTTTAGGTAAGCTAAGTTCACACTTAGTTTTTAGTTCTCTCATGTTGAATAGAAGAAAGTTAGCGCTGTTATCAGAAAGAAGAAGAGCTTTTTTTTTTATATATGAGTGTTATGGTAACAATAAAGATAAAGAACAAATGTGTTATTCCATGTATTTTTTCAAACAGATAAATAAAATATTCAATCAAACAGTACACATAGTCTTGCTCGATGCAACAAACTCTGTCCGGCATTGTAAATCACTTGTGGAATTATGCTTCCAATTGCTTCTAAGACGCGGTGGACCATACTTCTGGCCAGCGAGATCTCCGGATTTAACTCCGTTAAATTTTTTCCTTTGGGGGCATTTATAAAAAATTACGTTTATCGGCAACCGCCTCAAAATCGGCAAGAACTGAACGAACGTATAATAGAAGCAATTGGAAGCATAACTCCATAAATGATTTACAATACCGGACAGAGTTTGTTGCATCAAGCAAGACTATGTATACAAACGAATGGTGGACATTTTGAACAAATTATAATTATTATTTAATGTATGAAGATTGTATGTTTTTAATTAAAACGTGTTGATACTTAATTTACTTAATGTCAATATTTTGTCATTTTGTTATCTATTATAATATTAATAATTTGTTTATGTCGGTAAATAATAAGACTGCTCTTTTTTTAATATCTTCGTCAAAATGTTGTTACGTCCTGGACTCTACGGACCCTTTCATTTTGCAACGGAATATAATTATTAAGTAACGGTAGTAGTATTAATCTAACGGTAAGTAGTATTAATC
>NW_018020824.1:84207-100661 GCF_002006095.1 Pseudomyrmex gracilis | reverse complement strand
TTATTAAGTAACGGTAGTAGTATTAATCTAACGGTAAGTAGTATTAATCTAACGGTAATTCTCTCTCTCTCTCTCTCTCTCTCTCTCTCTCTCTCTCTCTCTCTCAAGAAATAATCCTTGTAACAAATTCCCGGAAAGAGAAACGAGAGCCAGCCGAGATGAGATAGACAGGATCGAACCGAACGACCCATTATAAACAAAACCTAGCTGGACGACATATGACAGACAGACTCGCGTCGAACAACGCACTATACACAATCGAACCTAGAGCACTTGGATTAATAAACAAACCTTATCGACCCTTGAGAAGAAATTTTTAACGGACAATAGCCCTTTGTAGAAGCGCGGACACTCGCGGACAACCCGCCACAGCTCTCATAACTCCAGAAGGGAAGTCGTAAATCAAGAGGCTAGAGCCGTGGACATAGCGCATATAAACAAGATAAGGCACATACAGATAACCAAGATTTAAACAAACAATAACCCTACCGATCCAGGAAATCAATCTCGGAGAGAGGTTCCGCTTCCGAGAGGTAGCGAATGAGAAATCGAGATTTCGAAGAAAGACAACAAGAAGGGGAAACCAGAGCCCGCATATAAAAGGGCTTGGACTTTAAATCGCGAGTGCAATCAATCATCTTCATTAGCATTCATTACGATCGAAGTTTTTAGTCAGTTCAATAGCAACGGCCGTGCCAGTTGCCAGTGCCGACGACCGACACATGCCGCGTTGCACTTTTGACAATGCGGCGATGTGTCGCACTCTGTGGCAACCGGCAGTTCTTCTAAGAACTGTCAGTGTCACGCAATCTTACTTGGGTCATTGAACAATGATAGTGATAGTTCATCACGTTGCTCAATGGCTCAATTTCCTTATCCTTTCTTCTACATAATTGTGAAATTACTTACAACAAATACAAACAAAATATTTACTTGTACAAAGTGTATATAATGTCGGAAAACGTACTGTCCAATCGTACGGTCGTCAATCGTACCGTGGTCAATCGTACGATGGTCAATCGTATCGTGGTCAATCGTATGGTGGTCAATCGTACCGTGGTCAATTGTACGGTAGTCAATCGTACCGTGATTGATTGTAAGATACTAATTTTGCGATGTTCAATCGTACTGTGGTCAGTTGTACCGTGTCCAATAGTACGTGTGCAATCGTACTGTCCAATCGTATCGTGGTCAAACGGATGTTACCCGTTTGTTTGTAAACAGAAAGATGTTCACCGTTCAATTAGACACCGTTTAATTACGCACCGTGCAATTGGACACCGTGCATTTGCACACTGTTCACTTAAGCTGCGTTCCATTTCACGCATATGCGCGCATTTATCTATATTATACGTTACGTGTACTATAGATAAATGCGCGCATATGCGTAAAACGTAACGCAACCTTAGACACGGTTCAAATGCGCACTGTACAATTAGACACCGTTTAAATGTACATTGTTCATTTAGACACAGAAAGATGCGCACTGTTCAACTAGACACCGTTAATTTGCGCATCGTTCATTTGGAACACACACAGATGTCTATATTATACCTAGATCGCTGACTTTGGCTAAATAACTATGTCCGGAGTGATTTCCGGTTTCAGCCATTTGTTGAAAGTCGAGGAGGTTGGTTGGTGAGAAGAATAAAAGTTCTATTCTCCCTTGAACTTATAATATTATCTTTATTGCTCCAGTTCCTTTTACAATGTTCCTTCAACGTTCCTTACACGGCTATTCCTCACTGCGGTAAACTCTCCGGCTTGCGGAGCCACACAGTGAGCTAGCAGTCTGATCACGATCTCTCCTCTGCTTCATCAGCGTGATCGATTTATAGTAGATCGATCGCGCCGATTCAGCAGGCCCACCGGTCCTAGCAACGGCCGTGCTAGTTACCGGTGCCGGTGTCGACACATGCTGCGTTGCACTTCGGACAATGCGGCGATGTGTCGCACCCTGTGGCAACCAGCAGCTCTTCCTAGAACTGCTGTTGCCCCGCAGCCTAAATAGATCATTGAGCAATGATAGTGATGTCTCATCACATTGCTCAATGGCCTCACCTACTTAACTTTATTTTAAAAACTGCCGCACAACATTTTCCCCCCTTCCGAGAAAGAGGAAAATGTATGCAACCGACATTTTCCGTTACTACAACTTTACAATACTTGATTACAATCATTACTATTTTACAATATTCGATTACAATTATGACACTACGTGACACTTACGACGCTACCGTTTCAACGTTTTGTTAACGAGTATTTTTCCGTTTTTCTCGCCGTTCTGCATTGTGTAACTCTACAGCGACACGTGCTAACTTTCTTTTTTCCTTACTTTTGACTAACTTATAAACGATTACTCCTATGATTATTACTANTACTGTAACGCCTGACGTCGTTGAGTAGATAAAGTGCGGATTTTCGTAGAATGAACCGGTACTTTTATCCATCTCATCCGTCAATTCCGTTACTTTCGTCCGCAAATTTTTTAATTGCGTCTTATTTTTTGTTACACTTTCTATTTCTATCGGTTTGCCCTTAGCCGCGCGATTTACTGTTTTGACTTTTGATAGATTGAACCGCAGCACATACGTATTGATCTGTACACCGTTTATCATTTTACTCGCGTAAATCGATATACTTGAAGTTATCAGCTTGCACTGCTCCGCCAACTCTATCTCTCCAACTCCGTCCACGACCTCGTTTTGTTCCTGTTGATTTTCGCAGGAAATCAGCACTGACTCGCTTTTCAGGGTCGAATATAACCATACACGCATTGTTTCCAATTTTATCAATACCGTGTGATTTGTCACCACCGTTTCTTCCTTACAATTTGAAAAGTCTCCTGACTCGCTAATGTAAGCTTGCACTTTGCAAGGCGCATCTTTGTGCACTTTGTACGCTGACTTGACGTTATCACACATGTAATCGTTTTTTACATGTTTGCATCGATCTAACTGACTTCTCGTTACGATTGAATATGTCTGCCTGTTTACATCCACCGCGATCATCTGATTTGTGATCTGAGCTACCGTAAACACGGTATCGTGGTCGTGCACCGGTAGTGGCACTACCCTAAACACGTTATACTTTACAGATTTTACCAGAGGAAACTTGACAATAGTGTACACACTCGCATCTTTACAATAAACGCTAACTGTTATATATTCCTTAATAACTAGCCAGTTCTCCAGAGTTACAGCAAACGAAAAATGTAACCCGTGGATCGACCAACTGCTCGCGTCCTGGAGACTTTTTAATATTAACTCGACGGGTACTACTTCTAATTGTGCGAATTTCGTTTGTACATCCGTGATGTACCCCATGACGCGTTCCACGTCGAACTCGAGTTTGGTGATTACGCTTCCTAGTTCCATAAAATACTCGGTTAACTCCGCTTGTCGTACGTAATCGTCCATCTTTTGAGTTATCTCTAATACCGCGTTTCTCAACTTATTTTCGTTTTCGACCATTTCTTCCACGTTTTGTACGTGCGCGATTGTTGCGTTTACAACCTGCAACTGATTTTTAATCGCATGTTGCAGCACCGTCTCTTTTTTACTCAACAACTCTATTTGCTCCGATATATGTTTTTCATTGTCGGCGTCCATGGTGCCGAACAAAACTTTTGCGATGGAGCCTACCGCGTTTACTAGTTCCCTTCGGTAACGCGTTGGTGTACCCACGATTGTCTTAACGCGTCTGGCTAGTCTTTCCACCTTTTGCAATCTTTGTTGTAACTCTGCAACAAAACCTTCGCAAAATTCTCTATTTTCACGAACTACCGTTACGTTCCCGCACGTTTCCTCTGTACTTTTCAACATGCGTTCCGTTTGTTCTACTCGCGTATATATCGTAGATACGTCTAACCTTACGACTACTCTCCACTTTTTGCTGACATGGAGCATCGTTCCGTACTTCCGTAGTACATGCCGGGATTGTGTTGAAATATTCGTATGCGGTACCCTTGGCCCTCGGCTTCACTCCACGCGACGCAAAAGGTAAATATTGCTACTTTTACTAACAACATTTTCCTGCAAGCAAAACGTTTCATACAATACGTTTACATACGTTACATTTTACTGTTACCGCTCCGCAAACGGCGTCGCCTTACAGGTGGAACCACGAGCGTCGGTTTTTTTACCGAGTTCGTTGCTTCTGTCACTTGAGCTTCTCTTATCGTTTATACTAATTCTAAGACTTTATATTTGACACGCGACTGTCTTTGTGCTTCGGGACATGGTTCCTCACGACAACGATCGTCAGTACCTCGCTGACAGCGGTGCAAGTAACGAGTGTTACAGTGAATTCTTGTGTAAGTGCTTCGACTTACCAGAACCCGCGTGTGTTTTCTTGTGCTTAACTTTTTGCTTCTTTTAGTGTCTAAAAATGTCCTCAAGTGCGGCCTCAAGCCCGGCACGCTCTTGGTTGAGCGCACGCACTCCCTGCGACGTCCTGGTCACCAAAGTGATCCTCTTTGTCGTTCTTGACGACGAGTCACCACCGGGAATCCCCGCGGTACCCTGCAACCCGGAGGGGCTGCCACCGGCATCACCAGAAGTGGAGGTCCTATGCGTCCTCCGCCGCCTGCTTCTCCCGACCCGGAGCCCCCGATTTACCACTACGGGTGTAAGCGAGGCTTCATCCTGGGGTAGTTCTCGGAAAACGACGAGTTCTACGACAATGAAGTGGTATGCCTGGGGTCCTTGCCCCGCGCCTCACCGTCGCCCATCACCCTCTCCGACTCGGAGTGATGTGGTAAGTGACTATTACTTCTTTTTTTTTAACTTTCTATAAAGGCTTTCAGCCTGTTGACGTGCACATTTTGCGTGCGTTGTCCTGCTTTTACAGTGTAAGTGACGCCTGACACTCTCGCTACTACTACATACGGTCCTATCCATTTTGACTCTAATTTCTTAGACCTGCTCCTTCTTACTGTTTTGTCATAAAACAAGACCTTTTCTCTTACCTCAAATGCTGCTGGCTTAGTTTTCTTATCGTAGTAATGCTTGGCCTTTTCTTTTTTTCCATGAGTTTTTCTCGCGCTACTCAATTTGTCGCCCGCAATCTCTCTTTTAATTCTTGCGCGTAGTTTTCTAAATTATACTGCGGTGACGGTAGTTTAGTTAGGGCAGTCGGTAACTTCGCATAACGTTCGTGTTCTTTTGAATGACGTGTTTCTTCCGCCTTTACTGCGCTTTTATTTTTTATTTTATTTTCTACTTTACTTTGTTTTGCCAGTTTCTCCATCTTCACGCGCAAAGTTTTGATTCTTGCTACTTTTTTTATAGCACTCGCTGGACCTTCAGGGCAGAAATATTTTTCTGGCCGTACTGAAAAATGCCCTACAAATTCTTCGGATTGCTTTTTACTTACTTCTACGATTCCTGCTTGAATGTAGTTTGTTTTAGCTCGCCTTATCATTTTGCTTCTTGGCTGTAATGCACTTTGATACGGATGCAATGCCATGGATTCTTTCCCTATCATAAGCCTTCCCTTTTTATAATTATGCATTGCAATGTACTTTTTTAAAAAGTCGTTACCTGGGTAATTAACAGGGAAGTCGTCTCTTAGTACATATACATTATGCTTGATTTCTTTATTTCCCAGCTGTATAGTAGCTCTCACCTTGCCGATCACGCTTGCCTTATGCTCAGTTACTCCGGTTAGTTCGAATCGCGTTTTTTCCGCTGGTGTTTTCTCTTTTAAATATTTTTTCTTAACTAGTGTCATTGTAGCTCCAGTGTCATATAGCATGTCTACTTGGCCTCTTTTTGCTTCTTTTATCGGCACTACTACCAAGTCTAATTCTGCTTGTACTGCATTTATTTCTATTGTTTGAAGTTCGGCCACTGACACATATCTTCTTTTTCTTTTATCTTCTTCTTCTTATTCGTCACTACTGGACAATTCGCTACTGTCATTCGGCTTTTCTTTTTTTTTCTTTTGCTGCATGTATTGCTTTGGCGTTCCCCTTTTTACTTTTCCTGCCGTTCAGTGACCAGCAATTTTCTTTGACATGTCCCGTTTTCTTGCAGTAACTACACTGTTTATCCACAGCGTTTACTTTGCTACTGCTCGGTTTAGGCAATGCCACTCTGTTTGATCGGCACTCTCTTCCGTAATGTCCGATTTTTCCGCACTTACAGCATTCGTAGTTTTTACTGCTACTGCGCTTGTGCTGGCATGCGGCTTTTTAATTTTATTCCCGCAGCTTTTTTTTCTGCGCTTGCTCCAGCTATTGCTTCCTGAAGCGTACCGTATCCACGCGAACGTACTATCAACTTAAGTTCCTCGCGTAAGCCTATTTGGGAATGGTGCAGTGCCTGCTCTTTTATCGTCTCCAAAATTGTGCGTTTTTGTTCCGTAGTGCATATCTTTCCCTCAACCATAGATTCATACAGCTCCATGGCGAGCTGGTTCACGCGCTGCTCGTAATTTAACGCGCTTTCCTCGTGCTTTTGTTTGAGAGAGCTAAACTCTATCTGCAACTCAGTCGTACCCTTTTTTGCTGAGTACGTATTTTCTATCTCGCTTTTTAATTGTTCGAAACTGTGGATATCTCGCGTTTCAAAATCTAATAACGCCTGTCCCTTCAGTTTGGTGCATAATATTGCTTTTACCGCTCGTCAACCGGATTAATACTCTTCATCGCATACGTACACGCGCTTAAAAATTCGCGTAACTACATCTGTGATTTCCCGTCGAACGTTGGTATCATGGCACGCGCCTCTTTCAGTGTCATGTAACCAAACAAGTGTGCGGTTTGATTGCGTTCGGCGGCCGTTCGCCCGTACGTCACGTCGAACTCATTGCCGCGCTCTGGCAGATCGTCTTCTCCGTGCGTTTGTGTTCTGCGGCGTTGTTCGCGTAGTTCACTTACATGGCAGGTTACCGTATCCATGCGTGCATTCATTAATGCAAAAGAACGTGTTTGAACGTGGACGCAGCATTACGTCCACGGGGTCGTGTGTCTGTCTGCTCGGTCCTGCGGCCCCACGTCCCGCGGCACCTCTCGCATCTAACTCGTTTCGCATCCTGTCGATCTCTCGCTCGACATCTTCGCGAGCCCGACCTATGACCTGCTCGTCATCTACCTGCTCTATTCGGTCAGCATCCATTGCGTTACTTCGAAACAACTCGCTCTCGTACGATACTAAGGAAGACCTCTGAGTATCACTGCTCGGGGTTCCACTGTTCTCAACTCTACCGCGATTTATTACACTCTGTAAATGACCGGCTATACTACCGTCTAAATCAAACGGAAACTCTCTTTCTATAATCACATTCGGATACAAATTCCTATCTTGCCTATTTATTTCTGCTTCTTGATAAAGCGCCGCCGGTGCGGTTCTCAGTTCCCGTACCGGTAATAGACTTCGTACTGACCGCGCTAATCGCTCAGATTGTACGCCGCGTTGTTGCAAACGCCACCGAACATATGTATCGCTCGCTTTTACAAAATATTTATTCGACTTACAGTAGTTGACTTATTTCCGCTTACGAGAGTTGTCTGTGTGGTGTTGCTGACTCAGCTTTCCTCGCGCCGCTGCTACCGCTGCCTTGCCGCTTTGCTGGTTCGTTGTTTTGCTGCTTCTCTGCTCTGCTGCTACCGCTGCTTCGCCGCTACCGCTGTCTCGCTTGCGTTGGCTGTTTTGTCGCTTTTGCTGCTTTTTTGGCTGTCCTTTACTGTTTTTTTGGTGCCCTTCCTGGCTCTTCCGTCACAGCTGCTTGTCTGCTTGCCGCTTGCTGTTTTCAGAGTTTCCCGGCGGTAAATTTTGTTTTCGTTCTGCTACTGCAGTCCGGCTGCTTCTTTATCTTCGCCTTGTGTCACTGCCTGTCGCTTGGCTTGCGTTAGGTCAGTGTTGCCGTGTAACTCGAGACTGTGAGTTCGCAGTGTCTTTCTTTTTCTTTTGAATAATATATAAGACACTCTATAATGACTGATTTTATTTTTCTTTTGTTTCAGGAGCAGAGCTTGACGGAGTGGGGGAATATATATATATTTTTTGACTATATGTATATATATATATATATATATTTTTTTAACTACACCTCCGTTTTTTTATCAAACTTAACCGTTCTCTTTTTTTTCTTTCTCACCCAATGTCCTCTGCTTACTCTTGATCCAACCGGAATCTCCTGCTGAGTCCCGTCCTTGACACACGGAATGAGAGATCTCACCGCTACCACCAAAATTTGTTGGAAGTCAAGGAGGTTGGTTGGTGCAAAGAATAAGTTCTATTCTTGAACTTATAATATTATCTTTATTGCTCCAGTTCCTTACAATGTTCCTTCAACGTTCCGTACACGGCTGTTCCTCACTGCGGTAAACTCTCCGGCTTGCGGAGCCACACAGTGAGCCAGCAGTCTGATCACGATCTCTTCCCTGCTTCATCCGCGCGATTGATTTATAATAGATCGATCGCGCCGATTCAGCCCACCGGTTCTAGCAACGGCCGTGCCGGTGTCGACACATGCTGCGTTGCACTTCGGTCAATGCGGCGATGTGTCGCACCATGTGGCAACCAACAGTTCTTCCTAGAACTGCTGTTGTTTCGCAGCCTAAACAGGTCATTGAGCAATGATAGTGATATCTCATCATATTGTTCAATGGTCTCACCTACGTAACTTTATTTTAAAAACTGCCGCACAATACATTTTACCACCAAAAAATAGCGCCGACGTAGGTTAGGTTATGGTTAGGTTAGTTCCCTTCCGGGGGTGCCACCTTGTCGTGATGGAGGGGCTTGAGCGTCGTGTTGATCCGTGAAGCTATGCCGGCAAGAACTTCGGTTCTTGACAGGGTCATCCTTGCCGGACAGATCCACGGGAAACGGCCAGACCAAAGGCACACCCGGGCATGCCGGGCTTGTTAGCCTTGTATAGGCAGCCGGCCTAAGAGAAGGAAAACTCCGAAATCAAACCACCACTCCTAATTTTTTTATGATGAGTCAGGAAAAAAGTTTAGACTTACCGGACCAGGTCGACCGGACGGCCAGGTCTCGGCGAAGGGGGTATTGTCCCAGCTTCCCTTTTGTCGTTATCCCATGATGGGCTGCTGGAGGAGTGCACCGCAGGTCCCTCCAATGAACCGCCTGCGAAGACCGGCGTGCTCATGAGCAGAACGGGCGGCAGTAGAGGATCTCTGTTTGGATCAATTTCCTCCCTCCTGGACTTCAAGTTCCAGGAGGAGAGGGAGGTGGAGACGCCTGCCGAGACGCGTGGGCGGAAATCCATCCACGGTAAGTTTGTCGACTTAGGCCGACCACGTGAAGACGGGCGCGCGGCTCGTTATCGTGCTAAACGCCTCCAGGAGGAGACAACACGAGATCTCGCCGAACCGGATGACGGCCAGTGCTGCCAGAAATGGCCCGCACTCGCGCATGCGCAGAGTTTGAAGCGCCAGTAAAGTATCTGTCCGTTCGTGAAACTGGCGTTTTTAGTCGTCCTTAAAAAAAATAGAATTATAAGTATATAGAAAGTAGACATATCTCTTGCATGCAATAATATTACTTGCATAGATAAAATATAATATAAGAATAGGTGTTGAAATAATTTTTAAGGTAAAACCCATTTCTCATAACTAAATAATTAATTTATTCGGCAGGCAACTATAAATACCAAGATTCTTTGCAAAGGTAAGGGAAACCTGCCAAAAACCTTACCAGTATTCATCAAACAAAACATATTGTACAAAAAATAAAATTATGTGTGAAAATAAAACAATTAAATATATTTAATTTGTAACAAAAGTAATCTAACATACTCGATATAAAACAAAGTAATCAATATAATAAAAATAGTCAAACATTTTATAAAATTAACAATACTTATACTCTAAACAAGCATAACATCTATAATAATATTAATCTATATAAAATAAAACAATACTTTCTTAATTATTTATTAACAAATTAAAGCTATCTCAATGACTAGTGTGATTACAAAAAGTAAAATAAATAAAAAATAAAGTTATGTAACTAAGTTCTCATGACTAGTATGATGACTAGAGCATCATAAGTCTAAAATATTAACTTTTTAAAATAATTAATACAATATTATTATTTACTAAATGAGCCTTATAGAAAGCGGACTTTCCCCTCCATGTTTTTTTTCGTATCTTCTTACTTTTGCACTTACCTTATTTCTATTTTTCCTCGTAGAATTCCCCGCACTTCTGGTGTGTCAGGCTAATATTACATTTGTCGTACGACAACGATTTTAAGTATGTTGATTGGTTATCAGATAGAGTTTTATAAAGAACTCTATTTGATAGTCAATCAATATATTTAAAATCTTTGTCGTACGACAAATGTAATACTAGCCTCAATCGGTTCCGGTGAACGCGTAATGTTTTGGTGCGCAAATCTCGCTTTGGAACCACACATCGTTACTATAGCTACACTACTGCGTGCTCAGCTTAAACCAACGCACATGCGCAAGTGCGGGCCATTTCTGGCAGTACTGATGACGGCTTGGGCCCGGATACCAAGATCATCCGGCGCTACCGGCGACCTTCCCCGCCTCCAGAGCTGATCCCTCCACCGCTTGACAAGAAACTCGCCGTTCTCTCGATGAGAGACGTAGCGGAGCGAGTTTATAAAGAACTCCAGGCGGTGGAGAAGGTCGCGTCCTGCTCAAAACGAATGAAGGGTACTTCTGTAAAGTACTCTTCGGGACGCGACCCACAAAGTCCGGGTTATCCTGGAGACGCTGGATGGGCATCTCCGGAATGACCCGCGGTATTGCTCCGCTTCGGCTCCTTCTAGATTGTATCTGAAGAACCAAGAGCTGCGAGCGGAAACACAAAAGCTGCGGGCGGAAGTGGAGGGCCTGCAAGCCAAGGCCCGCATGCCTCCCCCTCGCCTTCGCCGTCTCCTGCTGGAGCAGATCTTTCCGAGGACTCCCTTCTCGGAAAGATAAAGGCGCTCAACAAACCCCCTCTGCGATGCGCTCTGCCAGCAGCCGGGGGAGAAAGAAGAAGGAAAAAGTTTTCCCCTCCCGCTCCGCTTCGCGGAGTCAACCCCGCCCGGGCGTTGGAGCGGGTAGCTCAACCCGGGCGGCCGGTCGCGGATGATGGTGGCACATGGTTCACGATGGTAGGGAGGAGGTCCAAGCGGGCGGCCAAGGCTTTGGCTAAGGCTGTAGCGCGGCCTTTCTCAAGTGTTCCCACACCGGCACCTGGGGGCAATGGATTCCCAAGCAAGGGCAAGAAGCGAGAGAGCGCAAAGAAGCGGATCCCGCGTGTCCCAACAACCGCGGCGATCACCCTCGTGGCGGAAAAAGAAGGTGCGTCGTATGCCACAGTCATGCGGCAGTGTCATAGAGACTGACACACACCTTGCTTTCTACAGTCTTAATAAATTGTCCAGATTCATTAAAATACAAAAGGATCCTTTACCTCCCCTTTCTTATCCTTTTGTTGTTTATAAAATTAACTGCAATGATTGTGAGGCTTCCTATGTAGGCCATACTGGTAGGGTTTTGCTGTCCAAAATTAATGAACACAAAAATCACATTAAACGTAACACTACACAAACCTCTGTTATCACAGATTATAAAATTAATTATTCCCACGATTTCTCGTGGGATAATGTCAAAATTCTGGATTGTGAAAAACAATATCATAAGCGACTAATTTCTGAAACACTATACATTAAGAAACAAACACACGGTCTCAATTTGAACAGTGACACGGAGAATCTAGACAAATCATATTTACCATTTGTCGTTAATACAGCTTAAACTTTCCATTGCGCATGCTTCGACCTCTGCATTCACTGTTCATCTTAATGTATTTTTCAAATTTTCAATCAGTAATTGACAGCTCACGTGTTAACATGTGTCCATCTCGTTACACGACGACTTTAATAACAGCATATTACTGTAAGTTTATATTAATTTTACAATGCGTATTTTGTATTAAAAATTTTTTTGTTCTTTGAAATCTATTGTTTTTATATTCAATTTGTAGAAAGATTTTGATAAAGACCTAAACCGTTGGTCGAAACGTTATCACATTATACATACACATTACATCTTGAAATAAAAATCATCTTTACGTGTTTGCACAACAACATCCGTGTCTTGCTTCAACTGCCTCTCATCTGGTTTTTTAAATAATTATTTCTCTTTAATTTTTTTTTTAATTTCTTTTTTTTCTTTTCTTTCTTAACATATCGATTATGTAACCTACCTACGATTACACACGTATAATGACACAAGAAAAATATAAACACGTAAAATTGATATGAAAAAAAATGTTACTCGGTATTAAAACGTTAACTAACGAGCTGCATAAATAAATACTTATTTATTGACTTCAGCACACTTCCTCCTCAAGAAAATCGCACAGTCTCATCCCAGGCCATTGAGATTCGCATCTCAGGCCTAAAAACAGAGACACACGAGTGAGAGTCCAAAGTGCGACGGAGTTAGAGCGGCACACGACCGTTGACCCGTCCGCCGGACCCGACACATCTCGCTCGACCCGCGCATACACACGCTCTCTTCTCGATAAGTATGGTATCGCGAAATAAAGATTAATCGATCTGTGTTACGATCCGTTCATGCCCGACCGTTTCCAGGGGCCAGGACGTAACAAAAGCATGGAAGAGTATATTAAAGCCGAATGTTGATCAATCGAGATTATCATCTCATATCGATCCTATGAGCTCAAATACATTTACAGTGATACTCTAATCGTATTGCCCGAGAGTTCAAAAGCAACTAATACTAACGCACTTGATGACATAAGTAAAATGAAAAAAAAAAAAAACGAACATAATGGATCACTCAACATATTACTTTAAGAAGTAGAAAATGTCTCCAAAAAAACAGCAAATGCAAAGAAAAATTAAGACATTGTTGCAAAAAGTATTACGAAAAGACAAAAAAATTCGTTCATTGGAAAGTCTACTGAAAATATTACGATACAATGACAAAATATAAATACTATGTCTCACACAATATATGCCCACACAGAACAAAATTTTTATTAAACGTCTATTAGACGTCAATAGCTCTATACAATATCGAATAGATGTCTAATAAAGTTTCTGTTCTGTGTGGATATATAAAATCGACTGTAATAAAACTAATATTAAAGAAGTACATTCTGTGCTCGCAAAAATCGCTTGGATGATTGACAGGCACGTTAAAAAGACATAATAAAACAACATAATAAAACTACATAATAAAACAACATTAAAATTCGCATATTTTGTACAAACATACATTCTACTTACCTGAGTAAATGAAAACCATTTAAATGGTTATTGTTACAACCTTTAATACAGCAATTGTTTGGCATTATTACTGCTTTAAACGCTAGCAAGACAAGAGTGACAAGACGTAATTCAACCGGTCAAGCAGCGTTGCCGAGGAACTTGTGGACGCGTGACGTCGCGCAGTAGAGATGATAATTTACGATGGTGGGAGAAGTACCTTAGCAACCGATGCATTGCTACACATGACGAAACTGTTTAACTTAACCTGTATAGGTAACTATACCTTAACTTTTATGACCAACCATATCCAGACATGTCTGACGTTTGTGTTTAGATTGTTGAACTTTTTAGATTGTTCTAATCGCTCGTACAAGGAAAATCGCACTTCGCTAACTTTGCTGCAAATCTTTTACAAACACGGTGACGTGACGTCTGGCGTTGCGTCGTAGCGTCGATTGCTATAGTACTTTCCCACCAATCATAAATTACTCCTTCTATCGCGTGACGTTACGCGTCCGCTAGTTTCACGGCAATGCTGGGCTCCAGTGACATACACATTAATTAACCTAATCCTAACCTTTTTTTTTTACTTAAAAGAAATCTTTTATGGATACCCTGGTCTCGGGGAGGGATGGCCAAGGTTATGTGGGAGACCCTTCCTCACCCCGCGAGATGAGGGAGGTGTACCCACTAAAACTTCCAAGGTGTGCCTACTCAGCCCGTTTGAGGAAAGGAATCTCTGGTAAGGACTCTGCCGGGACCCTCCCTCGGGCTATTCTGACTACTGGGAGGGGAGAACTTGTAATGTTCTCTTCTCTGTCATTTTCTGTTTTGACGACGCGACGGGACACACGCCACCGCGTCGTCCCCACTCGGGACCGCGTGCAGGACAGGCCGAGGCCCCCACCACGACTTGTCGCGGTCCCCGCAACAGTATCTCCCTTGGGTGGACGGTTCCACCCAAAGACTGCCGCACTCCTACTTAAAACGTATTTCCTTGACGGAGCGGCGGACTACTCAAAGGACCCGGTTCCCCCACAAGTCCGCCGCTCTGGTTCCTCTCCTCAAGCAAGTAAGGAGGGGACCACTGTCATTGGGGCCTTTGACCCTGGGGACGAGCGCGGGGAACGGACGCCCTGTCGCCCGCTCGTACACGCCGAGGTCTCTCTTGAGAGAGAGGAGCTCGTTTTCTCTCTCTCTCCGCTGCCTCCTTCTGCTCCATTACCACGAAACAGAAGGAGATTACAGCCTTCCATTTGTCTTTGTCCCTGGAAGCCAACGCACTTATCAGAGCCTCCAGGGACAAATCGTTACCAATTTTGGCGGTCAGCTCCCGGCGCTCGTTGATCCACTGTGGACAATCCTCCACAGTGTGCCGCGCCGAGTCGCTGACCGCCTCGCACTCGTGGCACTGTGCCGTCGGCTCCTTACCTATTTGACACAAATACTCATCGAAGCAACCGTGCCCGGTAAGCTCCTGCGTCATTCTGTAAGTGAGGTGCCCGACTCCTGCCTAATCCTTTTTTGTTTTTTTGTACCTGGGGAAATCCTTTATGGATACCCTGGTCCTGGGGGAGGACCAGGGTTATGTGGGACTCCCTCCCTTCACCCGAAAGTGAAAGGAGGTATACCCACTAAAACCCCACGGTGGGCCTACGCTGCGGGATGGCGGGGAGGACCTGGAACCTTAGGGTAGAAATATACCAGAACTTCCCCCTCGCAATGACATCTCGTGGGGAGGTGATGGCCTCCTCCCCAATTCTATGTTAGTGGTGGCAGAGTGTGGCCCACCCACACTCCGCCACTCCTGCTGTGGGGTTAGCGCGAGCAAATCAGAGTCCCCACCCCGATTCGTCGCAACCCCGAGCAGCGGCAGGCCTGTTTGGGACAAGGAAAGGAGATGAGAGAACAAACTCCCACTCCCGCTTCTGCAGTACCTTCACCGCTGTTCCTCCCCCCATAAGAGACTCTCCCACCGCACGGGAGAGAAGTCGGGGAATCGACCTCCCCGGCAATGGGAGAGCATCAGAACGTCCCCTCCTCCAGAAACTGAAAGAGGAATAAAAAAAAGGCCGTGCTTAGGACTACTCCAGGCCCGAAGATCCGGTGATCACTCCCGGTAGGGGTAACGTCCGGCAACAGTGGCGTAATCGCCAACGTTCCGATGCCCACTCGATAGGGAGCCCGGTCCTCGCAGCCTTTCAACTTTGAGGACCGAGGTCCTGGCCTGCCCTTGCTCTTTCCACCGCTACGCTTTTTGGCTGGAGGAGGGGCTTCTTCTTCTTCTACTGGACCGGACGTGGAATCAGTACTCCTCCGTTTCGGGAAAGGATCGGTCTCTGTGTCCATTGGTTCCTCTTCCGCCGCAGGGACAGGGAGACCTTTTACCGCCCCCTGCCCTGCGCGACCGCTCTCACTCTCTCTTAACAGAAGAGCGGGACACCGGCCCCGATTTCTCGCGTTCAGCCCTGCTGCCGGGAACACCCGACGCTTGGGGCGGGGACGCAGTAGCGTTTCCGACGGCGGAAGCAGGAGGAGATCTCGTCAATCTCCGCTCGTCCAGATCACTCCTCACCGGTGAGGGGCGAGGGCACGCTTTTCCCCCCATACGTGCCCGTCGGGATTGCCGCTGTCCGCGCAAAGTGGGCTGGGGGGCGCTGTGCACCCCCGTGCCAGGTGCGAAATACTGCCGCACCTATAGCAGCACGGAGGTCTCTCCAATCCCGTGCACAGCTGTCCGGGGTGTCCGTGTCACCGCCGGCCGCAGGGATGCGGGACAGAACAAGAAAGGAGTTAATAGTAGACCAGAAACAGAGAACAGAGGCGCCAGACGTTTCATTGGCTGAAGAAAATCAACCAATGAGAAAGGAGGATGCGCCGGAGGAGCTGCGCAGAACACCAGGAAAAACCGAGCGTGTGGACAAGACGTGAGGAGTCGGCAAAGTGCAGCAAAAACAGAACTTTGTTTATTTTTGTTATAGTATTAGCCTTAAGGATGTAAAGACATTGCGTAGCAAATAATATATAAAAATCGTTGCGTAAATGTCGGGCTTAACTTGCGCACGTGTGCTGCGCAGTGAGCATGCGCAGTAGCGAAAACGCCGGGAAAGACAGGCGTAGAAAGTTTTATTGATTTTGTTTTTGTCATTTATTATATTATATAGATATAATAAGTATATAGATATAATATATCTATATTATCTATATAGATAAATATTATAT
>NW_018020824.1:57925-84157 GCF_002006095.1 Pseudomyrmex gracilis | reverse complement strand
ATAATAATCTAATATAATTGTATTTATTTAGTGGCTATATATAATAGTATATAATTTTTCAAACGAGACTTTTACAATATACGTTTTTTCCATATACCGGAGACATTATAATTTTATTTATTACACACATATATACATATACATGTTAGTTGGTAACGTTAGATATTTAGTAAATGGCCAGTAGTTTTACGTTTTGAGAAGAAAATTGAAAAGAAGAGTAGTTACATTATCGACACGACGTAGTTGCGAACAATCAATTGCTACTATTTAGTTCGTACGGCGCTCGCTGGCGCTACGAGCAACTGCCCCGCTTGCCCTCCGATCCCCGCGCCTACTCCGCGAATTTTTGACGCCGTCTGTACGTAGTTGGAAAGCACCCACAAGCTAGTTTTAGAATGGCGTATGGACTAACCGTTATAGGTCCAAGAGCCACAAGCACACCAAACCAAACCAAAGGTTTGTTCTTTTTCCATACTTTGGCTGCACTAGTTCACAGTCTATCTTTTTCCTTTTAATATAGATAAAAAAAGATAGACTGTGAACTAGTGCAGCCAAAGTATGGAAAAAGAACAAACTACAAACCTAACCATACTTGCACCAAATCAAACCCAAAATAAGTGAGGCAAAGAAAGTAATAAAGAGATATCTGTGCAATTAATTATACAAATAGGAATTTATAAGGTAAGAAAAACAGATTTTTAACTTTAGGGTTAGAGTTAGGTTAACTACTAGAGAAATAAACAAAACATTGTGAGATTGTGGAAATAAATGCAAAACATTGAGGTTATAAATAAATAAGAGGGAAAAACTAAGAGATTATTCGTCAACAAACATATGTTCTCTGTAAGTGTAAAATTAACCAATACAAAGAATTTTAATTAAAAGTAATTCAACATAATAATTCACATAATATAGTAAGTGGATTAAACAGTACAGTATTAAACAAAAGATTTATATATTTAAAAAATAAGAGATTACAAATATAAATCAATTAAATATTTTAGAATTGGATAGTTAAAACATAATTCTCTCTTTTGATAACATTAAATTGCAAATACTAAATATATTAACAGAGACCATTTGTTTATATATTGCAGTACGTTTAAAGACACATATAATGTAAGATTCTCTACTATACTAGGAAAGAAAAGAAGAAAAATAGATATTTTGAAATATTTGTTTTCTATACATACAAGTCAAGCAAAAATAATTAAATATAAATATGTACACAATATATTCAAAACTAAGTAGTCTTACCAAACAAAACAATTCTAATAGTGAAGATATTATATTCTGTACAGAAGACAATTTAAAGCAATCTTTAAATGCACTAAATGAGGTAATAAAATCAAAAGATGACTAAAAGTTCTATTAAATTGTATATAAATATTAATCAATATGTAGCTCCATAGGAATTTGAATCATTTGGTATCTCGCCAATGACTATAAATAATAATGATTTAGAAACTTCAAAGTCATTAAAGAAATTATCCATAAGATTGATAAATGCTACTTGGAATTTGATATACAAACATAGATCTTTAATGCGATTACACGATCAGTTGATTGAGTCAGATCATAGAACTGTAAATGATAATGTTAACCTTAAGGTAAGTTAACCTTTACTTCAAAAAATGGATCAGTACCTAATGAAGAGCATTATTTCATGCTGCATAGAAAAGTATTAGTATGGCAAGTATGTAGAAGTAATAAGTTGCTTTTTAGAAACTGTAACAGTTTTTCTAACATATATTAACAGAATCATGTGAAGCGTTTAAAGGAAGATTTGCAAAAAAAGGAACATATGTTATTTGAATCACAGGAGAAAGAAAGAAGACTTAAGGTTCAAAATGAGACTATATTGCGCAATCTGAAACATGAAAAAGAAGAGGTAGTTCACTATAGATTTAGAATATATATGTACACAAATTGATGAGAATTTAGAAGAATTACTCTAACTCTAAACTTCTAATTCAGACACGAAAGCTGATGAAACAAGCTCATTCGAAAAATATTCAACATGAACATGAAGTAAGAAGAATTATGCAAGATGGTCAAAAACTCCAAGAGCAGTTAAAAAAATCTGCTGGTTAGTATAGATAATACATTTTCACTTTGGTAAATACATTCTCTAGCTAATGATTGCAATTTTACTGTTAAATGTGATTAATGTGGTTGTATATATATATATATATATATATATGTGTGTGTTATATTATTGCTTTTTTATATATATACACACAATCACATAAATCACATTGAACAAAAATTATATAAATTTATATATATAAATTATATGCGCGCGCGATAGAGAAAGGTCTTCTGAAAAGTATTTATTTGATAAAATTCATTTTTTAACACAAATTTAAAAATGAGAATCTGAGCAAATACATAGCTTATATGAATAAATACGTTGCTTATCTGCTAGGGATCTCACAAGCTTCAAATGTTTTACGTTGAAGATATTTCGAAGATATATTTATATTGCTAAAAGTGAAAAAAATGCATCACTCAAAAGAATATTTACATAGTTATGTACCGTTTTTAATTTTTATAGAAAATTCTACATATTATTTACTATGTAATAAAAAAGTGCAAAAATACTTTACGAATGTGAACGCATTTCATTTTGTTTGCACAGGTACCTTTGTGTCAAAATATAAAGTTTCACAAGAAATGCAGGTGGATCATGAGAAAGAAGTGGCTTTGTATAAGCAAACTATTGTTCGTTTAGAAGAAAATAACAGAAAAATGTTGGAAGAAATTAGTTCTTTAAAAGAAACTTTACAGTTATTTAAAACCGGACTTGATTTGCATATTGAATCGTCCGGATGGAACGTGAACTAGTAAAGATGCATGAACACCAAAACTTCAATTTATAATTTATTTATAACTCAAATATACAAAAAAGAAATTGTTTGAAACATGTTTGTAAAATTATACATATTAGTTTAATAATATTGCGTTTGTTGTAGCTTGATAACTTTAAGTATTCTATGTAGTTCTCAGCATATTTTATGTAGAATTTTGTTTGATCTTATTATAAATAAAAGTGTATCTTATAATATATATGCATATATTTTATTGCTCCACGTTTTTTTGGAATATGTAATAGTATTAAAAGAAGTTTCTTAATAGTGGTGCTATGAAGCATCCAAGAATGAGTATTGAAACGCACGTTTGACTGCCTTGTCCTTTGCCTTTCGGACATTCGCAGTTACCTGCTTTGCAGACCGTGTTGTTATATTTAAAAACACCACGCCAGTTCAGCGCCGCTAGCTTAAGACTCGGATAAGCTATCTCCGTCGGCAACCTGTTGTTGGTACTGTTGATGGTCATGGAAGTACTATTGATGTACGTTGCGAGACGCAGGGCGCTCTTACCATTCGCGCAGATGCCATTTATTCTGATGAAGTCACTGGCAACCACGTTCATGCTCAAGTTCGTGAAGACACTACGCTCCATGATAACATTGTTGCTATCAATAGGTAGCATTCCCGGTTTCTGTAACACGAACATGGAGTCTACAATCTCGACTTTCCGGAAATAGGCAAAGTTTATCGACGTCAAAATATTGTAGAGCTTGGTGTTCAATATGCGCAATATCTTCGATGTGCCTTTCTCGGACATGTTCAGCTTGTTCACACGTTCGATCGTGACGTTCGTTAAGATGAACTCAAACACTCTAAGAGAGCTGAAATCTCCCTCGAGTATGTCGATGTGCGCGTTCTCGATCTCAATCGTTTCGATCTTCATCAAGGAGACAAAAGTGTGTCTCGCGATTATCGGTATGCGACCGATGTTTGAAAGTTTCAGAAGCTTCATACTCCTTGACGTGATGTACACATCAAATTTTAGGCGACCGCTAATATTTTGGACTACCATCTCCTGAAGGTAGGTCGCTTCCGGTAAACTGGAATAATGAAGGTTTGCTGAAACGCATCCCGAGATCGACACGCTGGTGATATTTGCATAATTGTATTCTTCTGGTAGGACAAATTCCTGTAAAATCATATTTTAGATCTCAATTACGTTTTAATATAAAACTTTATATTTAAGATAAAATTAAATAAAAAGATATAGAAAGAGTAAAATTTACTAGAAGAGCCTTAAAATTTCTATTTGAATATAATGAAATATATATTTTAAAAAAACATATATATATATATTTTAAATATATATATATATATTTTTTTTTAATATATATATTTGTTTCTCACTGAATACTGAACGAAGACAGAATGACTTTTGTGTCGACTGTGTCTCCTAAAAGGAAAGCAGCCTTTGTAGAAAAAGTACCAGTGGTACTCTAATATTCAACTCTCATAAGTTAAAAAGTACTTAATGAAAATAAACTTTATTATAGTGTTTTGGGAAGCTCCTGAGTTAAGCTATAAGAATCTGCGATAAAAAATAGGGAGTTCCATTAAAAAAGATTGATGTGACCTTGATCTGACCTTGGCGGCGCAATCCAAGGTCACAGTAATACAAATCAGTAAATAATTAATAGATCTTTTTAAACTATACTGTTCTTGTCTGAAATACTTTTCTGTAAAACTTATATTTTCTGAGATATTCCGGTGTTCCGGTACTTTTTTTCCACTTTGTATAAACTTTGCTATAATCTCACTCCCTACGTATAATTACATAATTGTCACATAGTGGGATTTTCAGTTTATTGCATAGTGACACTTAGAAGTCATGTTCTTTATGGTCAGCAAATATTAAAAAAAAAAATTCATAAGTAAGATAAAAATTTGACACCAAAAGATTTCTTAACTAGGAAAACATATGAAGTTTTAAACTTTTAAACTGTTCTCTAAAATTTGCGTTTTGAAGTTACGGGATTATACGTAGGGAGTGACAATATATGTGTTTCTAAAACGTTTTAGTTAGGAATTTTTTAAACGTGTATAATCTGAAAGTTGTTAAAGAAACACTAATTGTGAACTTTTACAAAAGAACAATCAATATCAAGTCACATCCCGTATAGGAAAAATATTTTGTTCATTTTGTGGAGCACACGGGAACGTAATGACTTTATGGCGGGTTTTAATGTAAGTGTTAATACATACACATACACACAATATATAGTATAGTATATACCTCGTTTCCAATACATCCACACGTAATTCTCCTTTCATTGTGCACTTGGCATTGTTTGCTGATATTATTTGCAATCGTTGCAGACAATACCGCAATGAGTATTATAGTGAGTAGGATTGCTCCCATATTCAGTATACACATTATACTTGTGTAAAATCTCATCACCGACTATGCTCGCACTAAAATTAGAAAGGGAAATGTTCTATTTTGAATTAATAGGAGTGTGCACGAGTGTATTGCTTTATCTTGCGATTAACATTCAGATTCTTTGCAACGAAGAATGTTATCGTTCAAACATATTTTAAATAAAATTCGTCGATAGATTTTGTCAAAATAGATATAAATTTAAATCAAGAACTTTACAGTTATACGCCAGATGTATAAAATACATATTTTAAACGTAAATTAATTTTTTATATATAATATATATTTTTAACGCAAATTAATATACACAGATAATTCGAATTGAATAACAATTCTAAAATTTACATAGAATGCTACTTTGCATCACTGTATATACGAGTTATTTATTTAATTTCCCAATAAAAAATTTAAAAACTTAATGCGGAAGACATCTTGATCAGAAATCGAATTCGGATCTCCCGCATTCTGCGCAGTTACCTTCCCAATTTTGTGTATTAATTTATACGTTAAAACTATATATTTTGCACGTATATCTAGCTTATGACTGTAAAATCTTGATTTCATACTTGATAAAACCGTATTTGTTGTAAATATAAATTTAATATTCAAATGTGAATATAAATTTAACATTTTAAATAACCAAAATCTATACATATATAAAATAAAATGTAAAAATAATGGTTACATAGTATGTAAATGTAAAAATATATTGCAAAATTACAGTGTGTTACAAATGTTTGTGTATAAAGACAAGACTTTAGCTACATTATTTGCAAATTCAAAAGAAATGCTCTCACCATACTTGAAAAATTTTCCGTTTAGCGGTAAAATTTAGATGTTTCGGTCGATTTTCTTTACTCTCTCCTGAGGAATTTCGAGATTTGCAGTGTTTTTACTGAGACACTTGGACTGTTCAAACGGATTTCAACAGCTTGCGACAGCTTCTTGTGTTTTGCGATAGATTTTTTGCGTCATGAAACTTTGCTGGAATAACGAACACTACTTCTGCCAGCAGGATGAAACGTTGGTTGAGTTTACGATTAAGATAGACAGCTCTTTCACGCCGCTCCATTATGATACATGTGTAACGTGTTGCTGTTATTTACGTGTATTCCGGCGTGATTACTCTTTTGAACAGCAACGCGTATATTATAAATTATATATTATGTCGCTTAATAATACGTTTTACAGTGTGATGAAGAAACACCGGAAAGTAATTGCAGTTGTAATTGCAGTCAAAACAATAGAGAAAACCGTTACAAAATGATAATCATAGATCAGTCGCAAAAATATTATAATTGGTTTGATATTAACATATTAACATATTAACATGCCAAAACAAATTGTAAAATATATGTAATACATATGTATGTACGTCTTATATGTATATGTCTCATCAACAGCACGTTGAGTTTTATTGTTTTTAAACTAACATTAAACTGATCATACGAGCCAAATGCCTTCCCAATTCAGCGATTGCACGAAAAGCGAGAAATTCTAAGTTCCATTCCTGGTCAAGGTGTTATTTTTGCAATATTTTAAAATTAGATAGAAGGAGAAACGAGGAATTCTCATATATGCGATGCAAATCCAGCATCCTATATGAATTAAAGAATTAAATTTTCAATTAAAAAATTTAGTTTATACTGAAATAATATAAATATACATATACATTTATATTCGTTTCGCACGAACATCCAGCGTTTACTCTTAATGACCAGTTTAATGTTAGTTTAGAATTTTAAGAGCCTTACTTATTTCTTCGTTTATTGTTTTTAGTGTTTGTTATGTATTCAATAATAGTATGCGTGAACGAATGATGTGGTGGAAAATTAAATTATAGATTAGTTAGTTTGTACTTATTTGCAACCATGTTTCCACGTATTGAGTCGTTATCGAATATAGGTGGAAAAACAATATTGTGTATGAGGAAAAAGAAACCGTGCGCCAGATCAAAATGAAAGATTAATCGCGCTTATCTTTATAAATTCAATAAGTCATTATCACTTATTCGCTGTCGAGAATAATAAGGTGACAATTTGCATCACTCAAGCTGTTAAATACAGTGATGAATTGACTTATTAGGCAATACATAATGTTTATTTTCTTTTTAAAAATTGAAAAAAACAAAGAAATAAAATTAACACGTGCTTTTTCTTCGATAAAATTCGGAGTACTATTATTCCTAAAATTCTGCTGCTTAGTTATCAGAATATCTCAATTTATTGCTGGTAAAATCGGTGAACAATAATAATCTAATTAACGTGCATTAAAATGCATCGCGTGAAAAAGCATTCGATCACTCGGTATAGATAATAGACGGGGAATTACAAATGTCGTTTGTGATGTAGACGAAACGGAAATACCAAACGGCGCGATTGTCATGTATAAAAATGTATTTACGATTTACATAATATGCTAATGTAGCACATTTCTAGTGTAACGACGTAACGCTCGACGAACTCACGCACGCTCGCGTATCGACAACACATTGTCACGAAGCTTTTATCGTTTGCAACACACAGTGGGCTTTACGCCAACTCCCGATTCGTAGAACAAACAAGGAATATACGTTTCACGAACTAGCTTCACGATTTATTCTCATGTTCCGTAACAATATTTATGAGTGATCCATGCTCCTACAATTTTATAGCTGTCGATTTGAGTGCTTCATTTTTTCAGTGTTCAACTAACTGTTGAGTAACGTAAAAGAAATAACACTTTTTAAAAGCTTAATCGGTAAACAATAATCTAATTAACGTGCATTATATAGAATGGTGCAATCCTTTCTACTATTAATAATTAATGTGAAGAAACTAAATGTTTTATAGAATAAACTAGTTTATAATGCATATTATGGATACATATATAGATTAGATAGATAGATAGATATACACACACACGCGCGGGCGGGCGCACGCACACACGCACGCACACGCGCACACACACATACTGTACATAGATTGATGGTTAAAAATATTATCTATATACGTGACTGTAGCTTAAAAGTAATGAAAAAAATAAACAATATCAGTAAAAACAAGAACGTATATGTACACGTTAATGAAAGAAAGACATTGTCAGTAGTAAATATATCGTAATAGAACTTTTTGTGTGTGTATGTTTTGCTAGTATCCGAGTTAGATTTTTCTGTGTATTAAATTACAACTTTGAGCAATTGCATGGAATTCTTTCGTATATATTTCCACGCTATATATAAAGTTTCAAAACGCTATTTTCTGTCTAGAAAGAAAATAACCGGTAAAACTAATCATTTGTTTATAAAAACCAATATCATGAATTAGATAAGTGTTAATATTAACACAATTAATTTTATATTTTAAAAAAGTAAAGAAGTTTGATTTCAGTGTTAAATCTATCAATTTTTTCTCTTTTTTTCTCTCTTAGTTACAAACGGTTTTTGAATGTTATTGAAGCACGATAATTATTAATGATGTATGCATACTTCATTAATAATCGAAAACTATTCGAGAGAGATAATAATATATTAACATAATAATATTCTTAACTGTACAAAGTCCACAAAATTATATTAATACCAACGAGATATCTTAAAACACATTCTCTTACATTTGGCTCTGCGGTCGCTAGATCTTAGTCTCTTTTTTTGATATAAAGAGTGATACGTGCAACAAGCGTAGCGAATTTTGCCTTATATTCTATGTAACTATAACGACAATTTTATTGTTAACATATCATTACATAGCTAGTTTGTGATACATTTTGCCTGTGCAAAAATAATTAGTAACGCATGCGTTATATGTTTACCAAAGATTATACAGAATAGACCGATTACATAACGTTTAATAAAATAACAGTGAAGTAGAAAGTGTTTAGGAGTCCAATCGCATAAAACTCCAAACTTTCAAGGAGATCAGTCTTATTTTGAGCCTGCAAACTCATCTTCGTATACCGGTGTTTAATCGTTATATCACGATTTCTTCTTGTAGAATATCCTTTTGATATCTTCCTTCCTTTCCGCCGATACGAGCGCCAACGGTGTTTTACCCTGCCGATTTTGTAGGTTTGTTTGACCTCCGGCTTGTATCAAGAGCCGGCAGACTTCCTTTTGTTTCTCGAAGTTTACGGTATTCGAAACTGCTGCGGCTATGTGCAGCGGCGTGTTATACATATAGTTGGTCTCGTTCACGACGTTCGAAGTGGCTTTATTCAGCAACACCTGTTGAACGCAAGAAAAATTTGAGTGTAATTTGCATGGAAAACTGAATATATTGAATGACTCATGTCATAAATATATCTTCTTTCAGATATATTTGACTTTTTAAAAATTATTACAATATTTTCTATGAAGTTTCTTCTGTTCAGTGAGTTTCTTATTAATCGTTCTTATTCTTCGATGATAACTATGTATTTACCTTTATAAGTGCAGGATCGCAACTCAATGAGGCCGCCATGTGTAAAGCGGTGTCGCCACATTTGCTTTCTTTGACTTTGAGATCCGCACCGTTCTCAAGCAGCAGACGCGTCGTGGCCAAGGATTTGACGCCTCGCCCGACAGGATTGTGCGACTCGACTGCTATGTGAAGAGCGGTTCTTCCTAAAAGACAAACGTGTTCTCATTATTTTTCTTATCGGATTTACAGTCGCCCGAGTGACTTTTACGAGCTTTTCTAGTTGTTCTTCTCGTACAACTAACCGTCGTAATTGCATTTAGACAAGTTAAATACGGGATTTCCTTGGAGTGTCTTCAATGCTAACAATTCCGCTAAGACCTCCCCATGGGAATCACCACGAGCTGCGATTGAATGTATAAGTGTATCTCCCTGAAAAAAATAAAAAAAATAAAAAAAAATAATGATGGTTGTGAAAATTTTGTTTGTGAAAATGTTTCACCCCAGCAAACACAGATATATAACAGCAATATTGTTGTAATAAAACAGATTGTAACAATATAACATGATCGTTGCATGTAACATCCATGTTAGTTGTAATTTCCTACTCATTGTACATTGCAGTTATATAATATAAATATATTGTAACATGTAACTGTTTTATTACTATTAAATTGCAATTATACATTGATAAATAGTGTTATATAACAGCAATATAAAATTCATATAATATTTGTTATATAATCTATCACATATCTATTATATTGCTGTTATAATGTCATTACCAGCTAATAACAAGCAATATAATAGGTATATAACATGATTATATTAAAATTATAAAACAAAGTTATATATAACATCGATGTTAGTAGAATATAACAGCTGTTATATTACGTGTTACTTCTATGTTATATAGCAGTTACATTCTGTTTGCTGACTATTTTGTGTAAAATCTTTTTTTATCACAAAAAAACAAATATGCTAATTACATTCGTTCTTTTTCTCATTAGTATCGTTCCTCACCTGATAACTGTACGCAATTAGTTAGTTTTGGGAACGTGCACATTAACAAATGAGCGTGACGATAAGAATCATTTCTATTTGAAATTGTTTCGCTCGAAAACTCATATAAATATAAAGTAAAATAAAAATGTGTGCGCTTGAAACGCGAATATATGAAAATGATGGTATAAAGAGGAAATTATGAGTTGTGCAAAAACCGCTGTGCATAATAAGATATTACGAAGAGATGAGAAAACTCACGCGTAAGTGATACGATCTTTGATTAATATCGATCCCTTTCTGCAACATTGCGGCGGCCAGATATCCGGTAACATACGGCATTTCCGGACAATTCATAGCAGCCAAATATAAAGCGTCCTCGCCGCGATTATTCACCGTTGACAGCGCGCCTGACACGTTGCCCAGTCTCTCGACCAAAGGCGCTAAATACGCTTTTTTCTTTGCCATTTCTTCCGGATTGCCCACTAGACACATCAACTTCCTATTATGTGTAAATATCACATCGTTAACACACATAGATATAGATATATCAAAATACTAGAATTGATCATTCGAGAAACCAGATTCGCGAAGAAAAAGACAATTGTAAAAGGTGAACAAGTTTTGATTTTTTTTAACATTTCCTTGATTGTGTACTTTAAATGTCATGGTTACTCGACTATTTGTTGTTGTACTACGATTTGTATAGATTTGCATGCAGAATAAAACGAGTCACTTACGTATCACCGTCTTCGTCCGCGGCCGCTAGTTCCTCCACAGATTTCTTCAGTAGATTAGTCATTGCTCTTTCTACTTCCTTAGGATGCAATCCTTCCTTCAATCTCTCGCTCGCTCTTACGGATGGTAAGTTTAGCGAGGGCCACGGCATTATACCTCGATTCGAATTCCTGTCGTGATGAGTCAGATCACACCACATTTTTATCATTCTCGAGAATACAATAATTATTTTACTGCGAAATAGTGCGAAAATCATAGCACCTACAACTTTGTATTGTACAACTGTCTTTATTGTAAAAGTTGCAAATCAAAATATTTTTTTATTTACTTTTACAGAAAGAATGATGGCAAAAAGACCTGTTTTTTTACTTATTTTCTGGATCTCGAACTTCAAACTTTGTTTTATGCCAAATAGTACTATATAATTGGGTGCTTTCCAACTACGTACACAGGTAACTGTGTACGCGACACTGTGTAACACTGTGTCCATTAGTGTGAGAAAGAGCATATCAGTGTGTCTCACTCACACTAATGGACACTGTGTTACACGGTGTCGCCTGTGTACGTAGTTGGAAAGCACCCAATGTAACATTAATCCCAGAGAAATTTTAAGATAATCATAGCCACAATTCCGGGAATATAAAGGAGTGAAAGTGAAGGTTTTTCATGATCCATGAATAAAGTACACGAAACTCTCCAAGTGGCCATACCAAGGAATAAAATATATATAACAAAGTGTAACATATCGTTCTTATGGATTTTTTTATGCCGGATTCAAATATAACTTTAGTTTTCGTCTAGCATGAAAATTTCCCGAGATAGATGGAGTTGAAGTGACAACACTTAACATCGCCTCTCACGGATCGAGATGCTTTTCTACCGTGAGTCACCTTGCTTCTCACATTGAGGTAAAAAAGGAAAAAATTTACCATTTTTTGATCTTTTTTAATCATTACAACCTAAACATTTAGTGAAAGGCATTGCTTTATTGAAGAATCAACGATCGTCAAGATATGAAAAATATACCTGAAGAGACAAGAGAATCTAAGAAAAATTGGGATGAAACAAAAGAAAAGTAGCGAGAAACTCACTTCAGCAATTAACAAACAAGGAAATAGAGAACAAAGAATAGTTATAAATAGAATAGAATAAAATAGGTTAGAACAGTATATATGTAGATAAATTAATGGAATCTATTTCGTATGATAGTAAAATACTTCAACTGCGAAAGAAACTTGTGAATGCATCATGTAGCGAGACTTTATCTTTCAATTTAAGTATTTCCTCGGTAATTGAATTCTTTCAAAGACTTGGTCAGTGATTAATAGAAAATATATTTTCAGGGTGCTTTATAAAGCACTCCCCTCCCATAAATGTGTAACGATGCTAATCGTTACGGTCGGGACCGACCATCCGTCCCGACCCAAAAACGGCGCATTGCGCCTAATAAATTTATCAAATTGCAACGTGTACGATATACACGCTGTTTTTCGAACGCACCGCCCACCCCTGTTAAAGGGGTATTAAAGGGCTGTTTTCGTTCAACTAGATACGACGGAATAAGCTTCGACAAAAAAGTCGAACCGTTACAAATGAAATAGCGGTGAATAGTAGATCGTTCATTCTTTGAACAATGAATCATAGATGATCTATTCGACAGAATATACCCCCAATATTACATGAACTTCAGCCACGCATTCTTCCTTACAATACACCCTGACTGAAAATCATCACTTTCATTTCCTTGTATCTCCGGAACCACCCCTATGCTCATCTTGAAATTTTACTGGAATTAATGTTTCATCTAATGATACTATTTGCCATGAAAAAAAGTTTGACATTCAAGGTGCAAAAAATGGGCGAAATTTGTCATCACTCTATTGCTAGTATAATAATACTTATTTTGATTAATAAAAGTATTCTTCCAATAAATGATTTTGATATTCAAAAGTTATTTTGACTATATCAGTAATAAATTTTTATAAAGAAAATTAAAATTATGTATATGTACACACACACGCGCACGTGCGCACATTATTATATATGTACATATATTATATATATATATATATATATGTAATTGTGTATTACATAATTAATACGTAATTATCTATACATAATTATGGTAAATATACATAAAATGGTAGCAGCTTTTGATGACTTTGATTTTGACATATAGTATCAAGATCATGGCTCTGAACGATCTTTAAAAGATTTTAGGCGACAGTGGTCACAGTTTTCACTAAAAAGTTATTAGCAAAAATTGATATATCACTAAAATAAAATTTTTGTCATACATAAAACGTAATTAAAAAATAATTTGACGTGCAAGCCCATGTGGAACAGTACAGAATTATAGATCTCATTTTACTAAAAATCTCTTAAGCAGAGGGAGGTCCTTGTTTCATGTCGAAAGTCGAAAACTCATGTGAAACAGTACAATCATAGACTTCATTTATGGAAAGAAATGCGGTCAAATATTCCGCGATACGGTACACGAGTCATTATCGTTACCGTATAAATGATAGGATTAGGTGTGACATATTTCCGGATAAAACGAGATCCATTCTATCTTCCTTCCCTTTACAGGACACAGCAAAGTTTATAATTGTTCTATTCCACAAGAATTTTCGACTTTTCTCTCTCTCTCTTACGCAAAGCGAGAACTAACCGACACCTTCCCTTGCTTAGAGACAAAAAGAAGTCTATGATTATATTGTTCCACGTTCCAATTACGTTCTATGACAGCAATGTTATTTTTTTAATATATTTGTTGTTAATATCTTTTTAATTTTGACAATGACCATAATCTAAAATCTTTAGAAAATCATTCAGGTCCATGACCTTGATACCATATGTCAAAAGGTCATCAGAAGCTGCTCCTCTTTTATGTATAATTATCAATTATATGTAATTATGTATATATATTTAAAAATCACTTTTTTCGAAGACGTGTTTACTGTTTATCTATAATACTATATTTACATGTTTGTCAAAACTATCAATAACAAGCATGTTATTGGAAACTCACACAGGTTGTTTATATTACCACCGTTTCTCGCGCTATCGTTTGTTTTACATTACATCTGCCATTAGTGTTTATTATTCAATTACCGTAGAAATAATACAAATGTTTTGCACATTTAGTCAAAACAGAAAACGTGACGTATCTTAATTTGTTTGTTTTGAATCTACGTACAATAAACATTTATTGTAATATGATTAGTTTGTAAATTCTACAGAAAAACTCGATATTAAGTTATTAAGAAACAGAATTTATTAGTTCTGTTGTTCTTTTTATTAATGCAAATTACTTTTAACAACTTTGTAGATTCCGTCTGTATTTTTGTACACAAGTCCGTATTTATAATATGATTTGAATCTTGTTTCAAGAGCGTTATCAATTGAGTTTTTTAAAACTAAGATTTTAATAATAACGTTTACCTTTGCGGGCAGGTGGGCACGAACGAAGAGACTACCGTTGGTATCTGATAATCGGTAGACACCAATGTCGACGATAGATGATTGTATTTCTTTTCTTCGCCAGCTGCGTGAAACATCACGTACTTTTCCTGCGACGCGCGTAAGTCTTGATCGGAGATTTTTGCAGACTTGTCGCAATTTGGACCAATATTGCGCAAGATATTATGTTGCGACACATTCTTCACACTCGACTCGTAATATTTCTGTTTCAGATTGATCGTGTTTGCGGTGCCGTTAATGAAAGCACATCCGCTAGTATTCTCCTTACTTGTGTAGACCGACATGAAATCACCGTCAATGGGTAAATCACCGACGGGATTTGTTGCGATCATGCTGAGACAGACATTTGGCTTTTTATTACGTATATCATTCACAGGACACTCGCGCGACGTGGGATTCAAAATGTTTAAATTATTTTCCACCGTTTGCGCGCATTGGACATTGAACGACGACGACGACGACGACGACGACGACGACGATGACGACGGCGACGATGACGGCGGCGACGGCGACGACGACGACGGCGGCGATGACGACGACGACGACGACGACGATGACGATGACGACGACGACGACGACGACGATGACGACAGCGACGACGACGATGAGGACGACAAACAAAGCGTGCTCGAGACGACCTGGGGCTCTTTCTTCACCTTATCCTCCTCTATAACCTGCTCTACGAGCTGGAGCAGCGCGCAGTCGATGGTGTCGCTGCTATTGACAATCGTTCCTGAAGAGTCGTAGATACCTTTCCAACCGGATAGAGATTCGTCGAGCTGTTCCTCGATCTGATAATTCAAGGAAGTTTGATAGTTGAGCGGGCTTGATGCATCGCTGTACGATTGATTGGAAGAGGATGAAGAGGATAACGCTTGTGGAACACGATAAGTCGACGCGACCTACGGAAAGAAAGACATTCGAATTTAATCGAGCCACCTTTTATGTGAATCACATTTCTTATTTATGTCAGTAGAATGGCAACAGCGGCATAAATTTATATAACTTGTCAGACAGCTGTGTATTTTATGAGATTCGTCAAAAGATGTTTATGCACAACAGTTAAAACGCTTCGCGCGCTACATATTTGTCTTAGAGTTGGTTTTCAGTAATGAAACATTTTTAAGAATTACTTTTATATCGTGTTTATATTATATTCGCATGCAATAATGAATCTAGAAGACAAAATTTTGAAACTGTACCAGCTTTCATAAACATAGATAAATAGATGTGTTTAAAAGAAAGAAAGAAAGGAAGAGAGGAAGAGAGAGAGAGAGAGAGAGAGAGAGAGAGAGAGAGAAAAAAAAAGAGAGAGAGAAATATATAAGCATATTAAACAAAAAATAAATTTATTAATAATATCTTATTAATCTTTAATTAATAATTCAATTGTGGAAGTTATTTCGAGTAATGTTCGATTATCATTTTCTTAGATCGTGCTTAATAATGCAGTCGCTCGCGATACACAGCTCCGGTTTATTTGAAGCGCGCGGATTTCGCCGAAGCGCGCTGCTTGTACACGCATACTCATTAATGCAGACTTACCTGCGGTGAACCAAGCGGGCTGCCGATAACATTGACATGCATTTGCGGCGACTCCAAGTTCGTGGCAGAACCGGGTGACTGGGCGCGACTCGACGCCCGACTGTTCGGTCTAGAGACAACGTGGTTGTAGCAACTGCTCGCCGGAGAGTCGGACCAAGTTTTCGCATTTGGCGATGGGATCGAGTGACTGCTGGCGTCTAAGACCACCGCAGCCTGAAAGCCGCCACGCGACAGGATGTCCATTAAGGATTCCTCACTTGCTGGATTATTGACGACTATGGAGGGAAGTTCCGCGGTCTGGAGTGTGATAAATCCTGTTTTAACGCAACTTCGACGCTACCTATTTGCGTCATTGCCTCGACACAAACACTCTTTATGTTTATTAATACAGTGAATATATATTTATAACAATACATATTGGTGACGTGTATTTACCAGCAATTACAAAAATTAATGAATATTTTATTAAAAAACTTTTAGTAGAACTAAAATAGTATATCTTACATAAATAATTAATATCTAACAGAATTTTGTAAATAAATTATTGTCATTCTAATTATAGAATGAATATCAACGCTTCAATCTTTTATTTTTATAATGTAACTAGAATATGTATAAAAAAATTTGATTCTATTCTCTCTCTTTAGTGTATTCAAATCTTATTTATCACGCAATAATATGTTTTAACGTGATATCACAGTTATATTCCAGACAGCACACAACATCCACATTGGACGTTCAAATTTGAGTCTTATTGAGTCGAAACGTCTATAAACATTATATGTATGTTTTAAGAATGTACATTGTTAGATATACAAAGTGTATTTACATTTGAATGTTTTAAAAATGTCTATCTTATAGCCATTTTGTTTTGATATACATGCTGCGCAATATTTTTCAGTCCCGTCTTTTCTGCTAGAGAGAAAAGTTATATCTCCTGACATACAATCATGTTATGCATTCCGTGTCTGCGAATTCTGGGACCACTCTGTGTAGCTGCGCATTACTACTTTAAATTTGTTTTTAATTTTTTTAAGTAGGTTGACATATTAATTAGGGAAGAACGGGACACAATACTCAGCGAGTCGGATCGATCATCTCAATTACAAGAAAGAATGATATCTCTAATCATGTAGTTGGCGATTTATTTGTATTAAAAAACCTAACTGCCAAATACATGATTAAAAATATCATTTTTTCTTGTAATTGAGGTGATCGGTCTGACTTGCTGAGTGTTGTGATCCCGTTTTCTCCTATTTAAATGTTATTTTTAATGTAAATTAGAGTTTATTTGTTACTATCTTATGTGTCTATTTGAATTGGAAAAAATATTTTAAATAGATCCATTTGTGGTCCATTGTGTACTTAAAATATATAATTTTAAAGGGTCCAGAAAAATAACACTGGATGTCTTTAGAATATCCTAAAAATGCTTGAGGATCTAATCTGAACATTTTAAATATGTACAAAACGTTCAATGTTTTTAATGTTTTTAATGTTTTCAACCTATGTTTTTAATGTTTTTAAAACATTATTTTGCTATCTGGGATATTATTAATTATATAATTAAAATCATTATTAGAATGACAATTGTGTAACAATCAATTTTCTACAATATTAATAATTTAATAGACTTACATCGGTGCTGAAATTTTCATTTCGAAAGATATTGCCGTTCTCTCCGGTCCAAACAGGGTCTAGATTCTCTATAGCACCAATCGTTGTTTGATTTCGATTCGAGTTTGTCAGTTGATCCAAACAAGGAGTCAGTTTTTCATTGTAATCTTTGTTTCTCAATATCTGCTCGGCGGTCTTGTCGTAATCCACTGAGTGACTTATGTCTGCGCAGTCGTTCGCGCGCATTAGCCAACTCACCATCGAGTAAGGATGTCCTCGAATGGGCTGATAGTCTGGCTTAATCGGTCCTCGTTCGATCAAGCCAGAATCATTGGATTCTTTACCGTGTCGATGATCTCGCTCGATCTCCGAATCATCGTTCAAATTATTCTGATCATCCATAGAACGATGGTATTTCTCATTGTGTGATTTCTTGTATATATTGAACGGCAAACAACCTTCGTTGTCATTGACCTTTTTACTGTCATTTTCATTATTGTTCAAATCTTCGTTGTAGAGATGTCGACTTTTTTGCGATTCATAGCTGTCCCGGTGCTCCACGTTGTACAAATTCTTGCCGACATTCTCGTTATCGTCATTGACGTTATCACATGAGAGTTGCAGATTTTCGATCTGCTCGATTATGTCGTCGAATTTGTTCAGCTTCATGCGGAAGTCCTCCTCAATGTCAAAATTTTTGTCTGCGTCCGCGCTTGAGCGACAAGAAGTGTCAGTAGATATGTCCTCGGACTCGATTGATTCATAATCCTCTTCTAAAGAACTCACGGACGAACAATCCGGAATTGAAATGCATCGCAACATCCTCTTCTCAGTTTGGATCGACGTGACTCGACTACAGTTTGCCATTGTAGCAATTTATTTGGGTTTCTCTCAATTCTGTAGTAATTTTATAATTGCTCAAAAAAAAAACATCTTGATCAAGTAGCTTTGACCGTTTTCGTGTTTTGTCGTCAGTTAGTATTTTTGCCTTGAAAATCTTCTTTTCTGTATAAAATAGTAACAGTATATATATAAATTGTGTGTGCAGATCGAGCAACAAAAATAATTTTTTAAAATTTAAATATATATATATATATGTATATATATAGTGCCCGTCAAAAATTTCGGACCATCTAAATAACTTCTGAATGGTTTAAGATATTGGATTGAAATTTATAGGGATAAAATGAAATCACAAAATCTATTATTTAATCACAAAAATACCTATCTCCACACTACCGGGGGATGTGGGGAAAGGAGGATCGGAAAATCTTAAATGGCATGTGAAGTAGAGTGAGAGCTCATTTGAAAGGGCTTTCCGAGACAAGAACAACGCGTTATCGAATCTCTACGATTTTTTGTCGCAGAGTTATGATCATTTAAACATTTCGATTGAGTTTGCGATAGAGCGGCTCACAGTGAGAATGTCAGGAAGATAAGGCTTCACGCGGGCACGCGTTTTTATGTGAGTAGAAATGCATGTAGAGGAGAGAGAGAGTGTGTGTGTGTGTAAGTGAGTGAGTAAATGTGTGTGTGTGTTTCTTTAAGAACTTTATGAGTACGGCAGCACTTTTTGCGGCAAGAAGGATTTGAAGTCGTGAAATACTGTGGAGCTGACAAACTACAGGGTCCTTATTCTTGCGGCAAACACTTACACACTCAAACTCCTTCTCTTTCTCTCCTCTAAATGCACTTCTACTTACATAAGAAACGCGTGCCCGCGTGAAGTCTTATCTTCCTGACATTCTTGCTGTGAGCCGCTTTATCGCGAACTCTCAATAGAAATGTTTAAATAATCATAACTCTGCAAAAAAAATCGTAGACTTCGATGATCCTGCGTTGTTCTTGTCTCGGAAAGCCCTTTCAAACAAGCTCTCATTCGACCACATGCCATTTAAGATTTTCCGATCCCTCTCTCCCCCCGCTCTCCGGTAGTGTAAAGATAGGTGTTTCTATGGTTAAATGATAGACTTTATCCCATTTTATCCCTATAAATTTCAATCTAATATCTTCAAGCTTTCAGAAGTTATTTAAGTAGCCCGGAACTTTTGGCGGGCACTGTATATACATATATATATATATACACGCAAAATTCTTTTATATACAAATCTATAAAACAATTTAACATAAAAAATGTATACAAATTGGTAAAAAAATTATTGTTACTAAAATATTAACAAAGTATTATAAACGTACATTATTTTTTATATAGAAAGTATTATATTATATAAAGACACACAGAAAGAATATTATTTGTATATGCAAATGCGCACATTCCGAAATCATGTTTTTTAAGATCGCATAATTATTTATGGAACAGTTGGCACATTTGCGTCATAATAGCGCAAGTAAGACGTGGATGTCTGCTAGACATAAATACTTTTCATTATTATGCGTGTTGATATCTATTTCTTTTGTTGTTGAAAGCCTTATCGTACGATGGTGTTGTTTATTAAAACCGCGCATTATACATCTAAGAAAAAACATACGCATTATCTTTGAAAAAAGTTAAGTATCAAAAATATACTTTTAAATGACATTTAAAAAAAAAGATAAAATTAGTAGTTGTTATAAAAGATAATATTAATAGTTACATCTGATATTATATAAAGTTTGCGCAAAAGTTTACAAATTTTGAAACGTATATTACTCAAGGTATTGAGATTTTTTTGTTAAAAAATGTTAAAAAAACTTAACCCATGATCTTAAGACAACAAAAAAGACTATATTAATACTCAATTGTTTTGAAATCGACTGTAAAGTCTGTTCAAATAAATTTCTGATTAATTTTAATTAAATGTTACACTCTTAAAAAGTAGAGAGAATTATTAGACATAAAAATAAAATTATTAACCGTTTTTGAATATTACAATTTTCTTGATTGTGCAAGATATTATCATAATTTATCTCGCAATATACAATATAAAATAATGCGTCAGAAACGACAGGGCGTGACTCATTTAGGCGTGACAATGTCAAATATATATCATGGATTCGATTGATTATATATCGAAAACGTTAATGGACCGAATTGATGAAATCAATTGTGTACAGTTGTCTATTTGATTGTTCAAATAACTTTGTTTTAAAAAAAAGATACGTTTTGAAAAAATTCAGTCATTTGTCAGTCATACAATATCATACAACTGTCCAAAAAATTTCAGGAATTTTCAATCGAGTTTAATTTATATCGTCTAGTTATTTACATTTAAAAAAAAATACATTATTCGTTGCTCGCGTTCAGTTTTAGATTGCAAACCTTTCAATCGGAGGTCACGATCTCGAGCCGTAAATCATAAAAATTTGATTACCCCAAATGTGTTTCCAATGTAATGCTGGATTTTTGTACCAAAATAAAGATCCGATCATGATGCGTAGCTCTCAGAAGCAAACAATGAACGAATATAACAAACTTTAAGTAAACTTCTGCAGAACTTCATCTCGAATTCCTAAGAAGTTGGCACTTATACAATAAAGCGCAGACGTCGTCGCGCGAAATAAACTTCCACAGTTGTTGGAAAACCGCTGAGTTTCTCGGTAATCGTGTAAATGAATTTATTGACAAAGATGAACGTTCTGTCCCGACCGTATATCCCGTTCTTGCCATCATCGACATACACACGCGCGCGCGCGCGCGCGCGTGCGCAATATACATCTCACGTCACAACAGCGACGACGCATAAAATTACGCTGCATAACAAAGTTTTTTACTGAAATACAAGATTCTTCTACAAGGTAGAAAAAACAATGTAATAGCTTCCGTTTGAGTTATTAATATTCTCTTGATCGGTTGCTTGCTGATAACTTTATGAATAACAAAATATATCGTAGAACTAAACTTCCAAAGAAAGATAAGAAAATATTGATTTTTATTATATCTTAAATTCACAACATTGCAATATCGTGGATCGATATTTTAGATTGGCGTAAATATTTCAATTTAAATATTGTTGTAAATATTTATAATATAATATTTGTTATATTTATATATAATATTTGTTTTTAGAAAAAGAAACTATTTGTATGTATTATAAAAGCATTCGAGATTCAAAATTTCTTTGATTGTACATTTTGACTTCAAGAAGACTTAAAGAACACGATGTTTATATGATTATTACTTTTTTTGCAAGAGCTCGAGCTATTTCTGGTCGCAAAAGTCTGACTCGCAAAAAGTCAGTGTGTCTATTCATGGATGTTAGAACAATTTAAAAAAATGTGTTTTTACTGATGAATCAACATCGCTTTATAGAGAGTAATAAAAAGTACAATAATATTGCAATTAATTACCTCGAGAATATTTTCTAATGTCGAATCGATGTCGGCGGTGTGACAACCGCGCTTTTATATTGTCTGGCAATATAGTTTTCAAATTTGTTAAAAAAAAGAAGTTTCACTTAAAAAAAACAAAAACAAGAAAAAACATAATACTAGACAAGTGTCTTGCCTTTCACGCAGACTTCAAAAGTGTTTAAGAACGCAACTTGTTCACGCCGGCTCGTACGTTACTACGCCGATCTTGAATCGATCGCAATCTTATCGATGTGCGATATTCCACACTTCACGACGTTTGTACATATCTTTATTTTTTCTCGTCACATGTTCTTCCAGGTATGGAACGTCCTCCGCAAGTTTTCCAAAACGTTCGTTTTATGCGCGTTATTAACAAGCTCTCTCTATCTGGCTTTTATGAGACTTTATTCTAATAAAGGTTCTTATCTGTCACACGCACTTCATTGTTATCTCGTCTTGCGAACGGATGAGCGCGAGTTAACTCGTTAATTCGGAAGTTCTCGATTCTCTTCTGGCACAAGCGAGAAAATTGTCACGAAAAATGGCAAGGCAATGTACAGCGAGACAAGATCCGGCGAGATCCGGACGCAAAAAGAGAACTCGTTTGCGATTCTGCGAACGATTCACACACACACACATACACACACACACATGCGTGCACGTACGCACGCATCAACACATTATTGCGCGTACACTCGCGTGCTTCGATCGGAGTCAGATCATGAGTGTCGCTGTATGCATCTTCGACGACCTTCAACGTTTCACCGCGCGCGCCTCTAATATCGGTCGAACACACACGGACTTCTTATCTCCAACTGCGACTTTTGTCGACAGCAGCGGTAATCTCAGAAGCCAGAAAAACGCGTTCTCTCTTCTTCCTCTATTTTTTTGTCTATCGTCCGTTCTCTCGTTGACACCAAAGAGCAAAGGAAACTGCTGTTTCTTCTGGAATTTCCGTGGTCTCTCGCCGTCTTTTTTAATCGCGCGCGTATTTCCCAGCGCACGCCTCTATCAAGGCTGCGCACAGCCGCAGCACGCGCGCACGCAAGAAGACGCCGTGTGTAAGGCGGATGATGCGCGAAGGCGATTCTGCTTTCGCGAGTTCTCGGATTTTGCGCCTTTTGAAACGAGACTATATATAACAGTGATCGCGTGTCTTACGCGTGTTCGAAGGCGAGAGTCTCTGCGCGATATCAACTTGCCTATCTGATCACGAGCGATACTCGCGCATGACTACGCGGCTAGCGAATCACACGCGTGCCGACGACCCGATGCAAACGCGCTGCACCGCTCCTTACACCGTCCGTGGCTTCCGTCGATGGCTTCCGTCACAATCGCTTTTGCGTATACCAGTAACGTACTTATTTCTTGTACATCAGCATATGTTGTGAAAAAAGGATATTTTATGCATTTCGATATTAAAAATAAACAACAACTGTATATGGCAAAGAGCCACAATAAAATCTACATATTACATTAGGAATTTATCAATCATATTTGCGCTTAGGTTTGTTATTTTGTTGAGCTCTTTTTGTTATCAAATTTTTTGTTTGTTTACATAAATGTTGTAATGACATATGTGCAGTAACTATCTTATAGATAGTTACTGCACATATTCGTAAAAGTGTTATTACGTTATTTACTTCAAATATCTAATAATAGTTTCAGTACGTACATATGGATATGTTGTAACCTTCAAATATGTTATAAATATATCCAAGAATGTTTATCATACACTGCGAAATATCTACGCTATGCATATGTGAATTGATTTTGTCTCTTTTTCTAATATAATATTATTTAAAACGATTCTGGAGTCTGAACAAATAAAAATAAAAATTTGCGACATATGTGCAGTAACTATCTTATAGATAATCTTATAAATTATAAACATTCTTGTGGATATATTTATAACATATTTGAAGGTTACAACATATACATATGTACGTACTGAAACTATTATTAGATATTTGAAGTAAATAACGTAATAACACTTTTACGAATCATCAAGTGACTACGGTCGTGAATCGGGACCATCATTGATACGCATGCGTTGTGGATGATGTCATCGTCGTTCACGTCGTTCCTCAGATACATTCGCCTTTACATCGTATATTTCAGTGTATTTCTTGCTTACAAAGTTGTACACGCACGACTGATCCACTAAACACACACTTCTCAAACGTGTACTATGCAATATATTTCTTTAACTTTATATTGTGGACTTTTGCGTCAACCAACAAGATGTACTTAAAATATTCTTTAAAAAGAAGAACAGAAAAAAAGTTGTAAAAAATAACAGCTTGCGTATGCATATTAAAAACATCAAAAAATATCAATAACAAGTATTTCTTAAAATCAGTACAGATACTAATTGTAGAAACAGAGTAAATATTTTTACAGATATTGGAGAAACAATGTTGACATTTATAAAATACACATAATTGTAATTAAAAAATACGCTTTCTTAGTCTTACAGTAACACACGTATAATGTAGAAGTTTGCTGCATTTCGAAAAAGAAATCGCGATACAAAATTGCAGCAGATACATTTTTTTACGACTATTTAGAATAAGACGTAATAGATGCGCCACAAGTCGAAAAACTTGAGATGCGACAGCAATAAAAATTAAATAACGAAGCAATAATAAAAATGATAAAAAACACAACAATTATTCGTTCATTTCTTCATGAAGAAAGCTCTGTAATAAACAGTTTGTATCAATAATGCTATTGAGCATTAAGTTTATTTGGTTTATGTGAGCGAGCTTCAAAACTTTATAGACTTAATCATGTACATACAAATCAGCAATTGTAGAGTTTTCTTGAATAGAGAGCAGTCTTTTTATTATCTTTTTCTATCGGTATACGCACATAACGCTAATCTTATTTTGTCTTTCGACTATTGAGTTCGCTCATCGACTATATTCCACTTAGAAAATAGCACCAGATGCGACGCATCTGCTCTACAATAAATGAGAAAAAAAGACGGAGAGTTTCTGACTCATCAAAATGGTTTATTTTTGCCGACGATTTTTTTCTGTTCCTCCTCAACACATATGCGACAAAAGCTCGATATATTTATCTCCGATATGAAGTTTATTTTTATTTCTTATTTTTTTGTAAATTTGCCAAAGTGACAAACTTTACGACAAGTTTTGTGTTCAAAAAATCTGTCTTGCGTAACATGAGCACATTAATTAAATTCTCTTTGATTTTTCCTTTCTCTTTCTTCTTTTCTTCTGTTTCTCTCACGCTGGTAAATCATATCTTTTCTCGTAATTCCACTTCCAAAAGAGGCCAACCGGTTCGAATTGCGTTCAACATCGAAATGTTTACAATGTTTGTATGCCACATTAATCATGATCTTTGCTCAGTTGAATGCCGATTATTATCAAAAATAAACATAAACAAGTAGCATAGTTAAAGATGAAGAAGCATCAATACTCTACACAGAAAAATGCATACTGCATTTAAGGTAATACAGTCGAACCTTCCAAAACGTATACTTCCCTTATTCCCTCACTCTTCAATTAATTCCCTCACGCATGCGCAAAGACTTATTTGGTATAAATTCATCTGGCACTAGCGTAGTTGTGTGCGTGCGTGCGTGCGTGCGTGCGTGTGTGTGTGTGTGTGTGTGTGTGATTGTAATCATACTTAGTGGTGGAAAAAGCGATGAAGAGGAAAATATACGTTTTGAGAGTGAATTTGTATACGTTTTGGGAGTATATATTTTGGGAGGTTTGACTGTACTTGCATAAAGAGATTTTTTTATAAATATGCTAAAATTTTAAATACAAGTAAATTTAAGTGTTGTAGTGTTTTCTATGTTGTTATGCAATTAGAAACTTATTGACCCTCTAGTTTTTAAGATAACTCTCTCTCTCTCTCTCTCTCTCTCTCTCTCTCTCTCTCTCTCTCTCTCTCTCTC
>NW_018020824.1:55505-57886 GCF_002006095.1 Pseudomyrmex gracilis | reverse complement strand
CTCTCTCTCTCTCTCTCTCTCTCTCTCTCTTTCTCTCTCTCTCTCTCTCTGTCTCTCTCTCTCCTCATCTAATTAAAATATGTAGTTATTCGTGATGCATATACGCAACTCAAGTTAACATCAGATTTTTAATTATAACATCCATACAATTCTTAAGATTTATTGAGTATATGATATCCGAAAAAATTACCTTTTCAAAAAAAGGTAAAAAAAGGTGCGTCAAGTACACGCGCAATTCGTATCTCTAAAAATTATTATTATATTACTGTGCTACATAACAACTCTTTTTCTACAAAATCTATTCTAGAAAAGAAATGATATCAATAAGTAGCACCAAGTAAATTTTGTACATTTATATATACATTATCAAAATAAAATATTAGAAAACTATAAAAATAGCTTTGCGTGTGGGAAGTCTTAAATCATATCAAAATATATACTTATAGACTTTGCTTTGTGTAAAAAGTCGACAACCCATACGGAACTATTTTCAAAATAAGAAATATTTAATGCAAAAAAACTTGGAGCGGCTGCATTAAAAACTGTACATCAGACTGAACTTTAGTTTATTATAGTTTTTGATGCAGCCGCACCAAGTGTTTTTCCATTAAATATTTTTTATTTTGAAAATAGTTTCATATGAGTTTTCTATTTTTTTTTCTAGAATAGATTTTGTCGAAAAAAGTTTTTATGTAGCACAGTAATATAATAACGCTTTTTAGAGATACGAGTTGCGCGTGTACTTGGCGCGTCTTTTTTTATCTTTTTTTGAAAAAGTAATTTTTTCGGGATATCATACATTTTTGTAGAATGTTTTTGACAAACACTTCTTTCAGTACAATACAAATGTATTTCTACATAATAACAATAATACATATAACAGAATAATACATATATAACAATACATATATAACATGTTGAAAGTACTTGCATATTTTTATAATTTTTTTATGTAGATTCTAATCATATTCGGCAAAAAATGTTTGCTATCAGTTCTGTCTGGTGCAAAAGTGTTAATAAGAGAGACACGGAAGCACGTTCACGTTGTCATTATACGCAACAAGCGCGCAATAATTATATAGTCAGCTTGGTGGAACGGAGACGGAACATAGTATGTCTGCATTCTTCCGTAGCCGAGCGCACCCGGACAACAGTTCTCGCTTGTATGCGTATCTAACCTCCATCACCTCGGTGCTCTCAATGCTGGTCGGCTCGATTTTTGGCTGCGTTTTGATATTCATTGCTAATACTAAAAATCTATACTTCACGTCACACGTACTGTATAACTTTCCAGTACTAATAGTGAATATCTGCCACGTCAGATTCGTATCTTTTTTTTTATTATTATTTATTTTGCTGTACCGCGACGAGTGTGAAATAAATTAGTTGTTATTCTTCTAGTTACTTCTGCTGGTTTGCTCTTTTTCCTAATGTATCCTGTACGCGAATCCCGCCTCTCCGTTCTAAGGTTTTACTGACTAGCCGCTGCATTCTTCGCGTCTGTCACGTCTTGCCGGTCATTAGCGAAATTATTTGTGAAATTCGGTGATACGCCCCAGCGTATCTGGCGCCTAACTTCCGGAGATCTAGCGTTAGATTTTGAGATTTCGCGGGACGTGACGTTTTGTGCCGTTTCAAAGAAATAATTATTTACTGACATCCTAAGAATAACGGTCACAGCATATAGGCCGTCTCTGTCCTTGTCTAATGACGCACGCGCAATGACATTAATAGTAGTAGAATTTGTTTACTCTTTTACCTATCATTATCATTACTTTTGTAAAAATATTATAATCAATTTATTTAACTTTCTATTTATAAAGAAAACAGTTATAAAACAATTATTTGCACTAAACGTAAAATGGAGACTGCGTCTGTCCAGCACTATCAGCGTTGGCTACCGATTAGATAAGAACAGAAAGGGCCTTTATGCATCTCTCTTTTTAAGTCTTTTATCGCTTTTTCAGTTCGCTCCCGCACTCTCTCTCTTATATCTCTATGCTCAGTACACATATCTGTCTACTTCTTTGTTTACTTTAATGCTCCATCTCATACAGAACAGAACACTCCAATGAACATCTATTAGACATCCATGATGGAAATTGGAAACATCTAATGGATGCTCACGTTATCTCTAGTGGATATCCATTAGATATCTAGAGTTCATTTTCCAAATACCTATAGGCAAGGTTGGGTAGTGTCTAGTTAAAAAGATAAAAATTAAGTTAAAAAGTTAAAAAGTTAAATAATTTTAACTTTATCTAGTTACATTTTTAGACTCTTATCTTTTAACTTTATTTAGTTATATTTTATCGGTAACTAGTAACTTTTTATTTCAACTCTCTTGAATCTACTATAGCCATAAGATTTTTTATTTGTTT
>NW_018020824.1:49455-55325 GCF_002006095.1 Pseudomyrmex gracilis | reverse complement strand
AAAGTATATTTCTAAATAAAGTGTACATTTATTTTTTCCATTATATGTAAGATTAAAACACTGTAAATGTTTGTAATTATTTGTAAGACTAAAACACTAAAATCATGAAAAAAAATTTAACTTCTAACTTGTTAATTATTTTTTTTATTAACTTATTTTTTAATCCATTCATTTCATTATGGATTAACTTATATCTTAACTAAATAAAATTTTTAAGACCTTTAACTGTAACTTAAATAAAAAAAAAATTTAACTTACCCAACCTTGCCTATAGGAAGTTTAATGGATGTATTCCATAGATGTTTCGTGGTAATCCATGGAGATGCAGTAGATATGTTATGGACGTTCTTTTAGATAACTGGTAGACAGTCATGGATATGCAGTAGACATTCCACATAGCACATAATATTACTGCAATATGACAGTAATATTGTTTTTCCAATGCAATATTGCACTCTAATATAGTAGAAATATTACCGTAATATTAATGTACTATAACAGTAATATTAAAATGTCTGCCGAAATGCATCACAGTAATATTACGATGATATATGTAAAAAAAAAAACCAATGGCACATCGCCTCGTGAAAGGAAGATTAATTCGAAATTTCACTTAAATTCATCTTTGGAGGCATGATTCAGTTTGCCGATCAACTAATTAACTCGATGAAAGATACCGGGCCTGGAAAAAATCCTAAGGTGATAGTAGGGGATTTGAACTCGAGACCTCCATATTCGCAGCCCCTGCACTCAGTCCGCAAGACCACTTGTTTCTTACTAAAATGTAATTATTTTTATCTACTTATTCTCAAGCTTACACATTTTATTTATTATTTATTTTGATTATTATTTTATTAAAAATATTGCAGTGCAATGTACCTGCAACAATGGATAAAAATATTTCTCTTCTTATTATTAACTATAATTTAAAATACATTGTTACAACGCGAACAAATTTTTTGTTAACATATACTGATTATTATAGTCAATTCTTAATAATAATATAGCAAATGATGTATGAAAATATAGATAAACATTTATATATCATTCTTAGTATATAATAATAATTATACAATAATACAATATGTATACATTATATGTATACATATTATATGTATAAAGTTATTTATACGTAAAAAAAGATATATTAAAATATTTTAAAGATATGGTAAATACACTCTTTATAATTTACTAAGTTCTCGAAAATAATGGATTTTATATGAACTATCTATTACACGTCTATCTGTGTCATTCATCATGGAGATAAATGTCGCACGGAGCTATATAAATATTTTTTATGCGATAATAATAATAAATGGTCAGTTATTTAAATAATAAAAAGCAAATTAAATATATTTATTTAAGAATCCATTAAGTTTTTAAAGAAAAAAATAAATAAACATCTATTATATATCTGTAACATACGTCTAATGGATGTCTATATTGGATTTCATATGGATATCTATAGTGGCCTTAGTATGGATATGCATCAGACATTCATCCGTCATCTATCATGGAGATGGAGCTGTGGATGTTGCATGAATCTCTAATGGATATCATGTTCTATGTGGGATGTGACTCCCTTCTTCGATTCTAATCACGACTTCTGTTTTATTCTTCATCCTTTTTATCAAGCCTACGTATCCACCCTTTTTCCTTAGGATTTCCCTTAGGATCCCGCACTTCTCTGTTCACGTTGTCTGTCGACATTTAGTTTCTTTTTATCTTCGATTGTCTCCCTTTTCTCTTCCCTATTATCTCCTGTCTCTGTCACTGTGGTTATCTCTTCTCTTCCTAGTAGATTCATAAAGTGTCATTTTCCATTCATTACTTTCTATATTCACCTCTTTATTTTTTTTTTTTTTTTTTTTTTTTTTTACGCAGGGGAAATGCGTTTACGCACGCCCTGACCCGGACTAAGTCTGGGCCGGGGTAGTGTGGGACTCGCCCCGCCGAAGAGCACCCCGGCGGGGAATACCCACTAAAACCCCTGCGGTGTCCACCTTCCACCCTTTGAGGGCTGCCCCGGTACTGCCTTATGGGCATGACCCAGAGGCAGCCCGGTAGGTATGGGCTTGCGCCCCTACATCCTGTTAGGGGGGGGGAGATTTAAACTTCCCCCCCCCTCCGCGACGAAGCGAGGGGACACAGCCCCGCTTCGCCGCCTCTGGACCGAAGTCCTGGGTCAAACACCCTTTAAAGGGTGGACCCAACCCCTTAAATTGGCCATAGCTCGATGCTATGGCCCTCCCCCACGTACGCCCCTGGGCTGCCCCTATCAAGCTCTTACTTGAGCTTGGAGGAAGCAGGCCCAGGGCGGGCCTTCTTCTTGACCCCCCTCGATCCGAGCAGGGCTGCAAGCGCCCTGCTCGGATCCACCTTCAGCCCCGTAGCGGATGCTGAAGATGTAACTGGGGGGGATCTATATTCACCTCTTTCCTAACCTAACCTAACCTATCCTATCTTTTTTTCTCTTTTTGTTTATAAATTTCCATTTCTTCAATTTATTCTTGATATTTTCAAAACCTTTTCTTTTTCTTCTTCTTTTCGTCTTTTCCTTTCTTTTCTTCTTATTCCTATTAAAATTCTTCTATTTATCGATCCACTCTATTTCCTATGTAACATCTTTATTTGGTTCTGAATCTCTTTATTAACAATGTCTCAGCATTTCACGGTTTTTTTGTTTCTTTGTTGTCTTCTCTTTTACTCCACCTCTTCTTTCTGTTTCTTCCTCTATGGTCTCAAACTCCATACATATTATCATCTGATCTGAGTCCTCTTCCTTCAAATTTAAACTTCATATAAAAAACTTTTATATTCATATCTAAAACTAGTTCATTTACAAATATTTATATAATCAATTACCGTACATTCTCTAGCACCTATGTAAATAAATTCACCATCCCGATCATCTCTCTTTTTTCCCGATTATTATATTTAAATCTTTATCTTCTCTTTTTTGTTACTTTTACAATTATATCCTCAACCTTCTTTCCCTTATTTCCAATGTTATACAGTTTTGAATTTTAACGCCTTTTATTCTCCACTCTCTCTTTCCTATTTTTCGTTATCCTATTCGGATCTTGAATAAGTTCTCGCTGTTTCTCAACAGATGGCGTTACCAGAACTGCGTGCATGTAGTTTAAGATGATAACGCATCTATAAGGAAGTATCATAGGCAAGCTTGAAATTCAGTATATGTCATTTCGCCGAAGTGTAAACAACTTTTTTTATAGTGTTAAACATGTCGAGTTTTGTTCCAAAAAAGAGTATTTGCGAGGAATTTTATTGCACTATTTTATTCAAAAAAAAATCTGCAGCTGAAGCATACAGAATTCTTGTTGAGACTTACGGCGACCATGCTTTGTCGGAAACAACATGCAGAGATTGGTTTAGACGCTTCAAAAATAATGATTTTGATGTTGAAGATAAAGAACGCTCTGGCGCACTAAAAAAGTTTGAAGACGAAGAATTGGAGGCATTACTTCATGAAGACTCATATCAGACGCTAGCTGAACATGCAGAATGATTAGGAGTAGATGACACAACAGTTTCGAAACGTTTGAAAGTATTAGGAATGATTCAAAAGCAAGGACATTGGGTGCCGTACGAATTGAAGCCGAAAGATGTCTTTTCACGTGTGAACAGCTGCTTCAACGGCAGAAAATGAAAGGTTTTTTGCATCGTATTGTGACTGGCGATGAAAAGTAGATATACGATAACCCTAAGCGTAGAAGATCGTGGGGTAAGCTCGGCCATGCATCAACATCGTCGGCAAAGCTGAATATCCATGATTCGAAGCTTCTGCTCTGCATTTAATGGGATCAACTGGGTATAGTTTATTATGAGCTGCTCAAACCGAACAACACCATCACGGGAGATCGCTATCGACTACAATTGATACGTTTGAGCCGAGCATTGAAGGAAAAACGGCCGCTATACGAGCAGAGACACGACAAAGTGATTTTGCAACATGACAACGCTCGGCCACATGTTGCACAGCCGGTGAAAATCTACTTGGAAACGGTTAAATGGGAAGTCCTACTCCACCCGCCGTATTCACCAGACATTACTTCTTCCAATTATCACTTGTTCCGATAGATGGCACATGGCCTAGTTGAGCAGCACTTCCATTTTTATGAAGATGCCAAAAAATGGGTCGATTCTTAGATAGCTTCAAAAGACGTGTCGTTTTTCCGACGTGGAATTCAAATGCTGCCAGAAAGATGGAAAAAAGTAGTGGCTAGCGATTAAACAAAGCATTAATTTTCACGAAAGAACAGCGAGAACTTATTCAAGATCCCAGTACTTGACCTCCTTATCTCCTTGCCTTTAACCGCCATAACTTCTTACATTCCTACCCAGATAGCCAACTGAGTGCAAGTTGTTGATAACTTGCCACAAATATTACTCATATGTTTTCAGCAATGTAACAAAAGGGTGTATCCTCTTTTCAGTATGTTCTTGCCAACAATAGTTTTCAAAATATAATAACAGCAAGTTCTCAACAACTCATCGGCAATAAATTTATATTATTTTTCTCAACTTATGAATAAAAATTATTGCTCATATATTGCTCACATATTGCTGACTCACATGTCCTAAACATTGGTTACAACAATTGATTGATAATAAAACTCAGCATATTGATACTGAATTGACAAAAACATTTTCGTTGCGTTAAATAAAAACAACACAACAGCAATTGGCGAGCAACTTAATCTATACAATGATTTGCTTTATATTGAGTTTTCACATTTGGCTATCTGGGTAGTTTTTCTTTTCCTTATCTTTTTTGAGATTTTTTTTAAATTCTATTTTTCCAATTCTAATTTCCTTTGCTACAGTTACAAATTCCTTTGATTCTTTTCTCTCTTTTTCCTGATTTTTTTTTACTCTACGTGCCCTACCTATCTCATTGCCTATAGCTGCCATAACCTCTTACTTTTCTTGTTTTTTCTTTTTGTTCTTATAGCATATTTTTTATACTAAACTTTTTACCTTTATTTCCTACATTGTCTCTTATGTTAATGCGTCGGGATGTCTACTTTATACTATGTTTATTGCACTTGTACTTCAAATATCTTATAAAATTCTCGCTCGCTCTCATTCTCACGTACATTCACACTCACGCCACCTAACTAAATCTCTATTACATGTAATAAAGGAGTAATTATTGAATAAATTAGCGCCGACCTTTAGAGCCAAACGCACGTCAGTGAACCATGCGCCTGGTGTGCGTAAGCACTCCGCACGGTTTACTGACATGCGCCCGGCTAAAGATCGGCACTGATTGGCTTGATTTATTCAATAATTACTCCTTTATTATATATAATAGAAAAAATTGTTCGGGATTTTTTGACTCAGTTTTACTCCTTCTACCTGCCTACGAGAGATTTTACATTAATTGTCGGACACTGTGTATATGATCATACACAGTATACATATAAGAAGTTCCGAAACGGCAACATATCTCGAAATCTATAATTTTTATAAAAAATGTTTGAAATAGAAGTTTTAAGGCTTAAAACAATCTATTCATTGGTTTTATCAATTTGATCTTGAATGATATTGCCGAAGTCAGAACAGAATCATCTGGAATGTTTTAAGCGAAACTCTCTATCTTTTATTACGTATTCTTATAGCCTTTGTTGAAATCTTTAAAACTTTATCCACTTAAGGTCAGCTGTTTCCAAGTTATCGAGTATTTTATACCCAGCAAACAATTTCTGTTTTTGACAATTTCGGCTCAGACCTTGGCAACAGAAATTGTTTGCAGAAATGCTACAATACGGAAACACTGCCAAAACTGTTAGCACACAAAAAGAAAAAACGCAACAACTTTGTTGGCAATATACATGAGAGTATTG
>NW_018020824.1:15876-49445 GCF_002006095.1 Pseudomyrmex gracilis | reverse complement strand
ATGTGACCAAACAGTCCGCAAAACCGTACCAGAGATCTGTTTACGACAAAAATCGGGTTGATCTGTTAAACGCATTGACGACAGATTGCCACCAAACGCCAAGCAGGTCTGTTCGTGTATACGTGCGCACTGTTTGCAATTTGGCGCCAACAAACGATGACCAAACCTATTCCGGATTTTGGCTTCACTTTGGCGATAATTTGACTTCGCTTTGCTTGTGGCAGACTCTGTCATCATTTTGGTCGCATTTTGACATTTCACATGTTGACAGACATGGTTACCAAACCATATCCTACTGAGGACACAGATGGATATGGTTCTGTGACCGAAATGTTTGCTGGGTATATAGTAAGATGTCGATGATTTTAGGTCCGTCATACAAAAACTTTATTTTTTTGCTCTAAGTCTTACATGTTTTATTTAACAAGTCATAAACTACAACATAAAAGAAAATCAGTTGATTTAATCGAAACCCAAATTTACATAGAATTAGGGCGGGGTCCTTTACATAAAATTAGTGCGGGGTCCTTTAGCACACACATTTTTGTTGATCTCACTAAGATCTACTGCGTTCGAGAAACGCGTTATCACTCTGAAAGAAAAACATTTACAAAATTATGTGACGAAATCTTGCACTAAAATTATAATTCGCAATTATACAGATATACTTTAGGAAATAGATGTAAAAACACTGATCTTTTATCAAATATTTGTAGTTGCTTGCAAAATTACTTTCCAAATATTATTTTAGCAAAAGCATAACGATATGACGAATCATCTTAGCAGTATATTTGCAAAAGTAATTTCAAAAAGAAATTGTCCAATAATTGAGAAAAAATTTCAACTATGTGATGTTTAAAATATGTAGAGAAATATAATTGCATATGAAGAAATCAACTTCATTCATGTATATACTTATAGAAATGCATAACGACTCTTTTCCACTTTTTGACAAATATTATTTACAAAATTTTATTTTGACAAAACTGTTGCGTTATGGCGAATCATCTTAGTACAATCATTGCAAAATCGTTGTCATTCATGATATCATTTTTGTGCAATATTTTCACAATTTGTCTATTAGAGCGCTGTTGCATCATTCTATCTTTAATGCTCATTAGATATAAAAGAAAGATAGAATGACGCAATAGCGCTGAAAGCGTGCTCCCCAAACGCAGCTTAATTAGTCCACCTTTTTCTTTCTGATTTACTGAAGCCAACTATGCAATTTGTAGCACTGTTTGTCGACATACCTGTACTTCTTGGATACCAATTCTGGTTTTCGGTTTTTGGAAAATTTGTTGTTATGAATGATAATCGATTCATTATTGACTTTATCTTGATAAGTTCAATATTTGTAAGCATTCAAAAACTGTTCTCGAGTGATAGAAGCTGCACTTTGGCGTGGTTTCTTTGGTAATTCTGAAACGTAGTTTTTATCGGAATTTTAATTGTCTGATTTAAGTAGACGGAGGTTCCACATCTTCGTCAACGAATCAATATTCAAGGTGTTGTACTTGTCTAACATTAATTTCTGATCATTAAACCGTTGGCTTATCTGTTTTTATCATTATCTTGTAAACGTTAAAGCGAGACTCTGAATTGATCAGTTGGTTGATGGTATAAATCGAGATCTTGTGCTTTCGGCAATACAATAACCTTAGCAACGCTAATTACGTGCGGCTTATCAGAAATACGCAAAGTAGACAATAAAATACAAACTTTTATTGCAAACAAACAATACAAAAAATTAAAAAATACAATTTATGGAGAGAAAACTTGTCGATAACACGACCAGACATGAAAGAGATCAGAAGAATGGTGTCCAGAAGAATGAATGATCAATCTAATCTCCTTCATGTGTGGTCGTGTTATCGACAAGCTTTTTCTCCACTTAGATATGTTGGCTGTAGTCACCAGCCAACCAGTCAGAATGTGCCAACCATTCCGGCAAATATTTAGCTCGAGCTGGTACTTCGGCAATAATGGTCAAGAACGATTTGGAAGACAAACTTTTGCAAAATGTTTTCTGGCCAACGTTAAAAGCTGCGAATGTCTTCTGCTTGTTGATTACTGGAGCTCCAACAGAGATAATAATAATTCATTTGATCCGGTTCAGCGGGAGTTTCTCGAAATTCCGATTAAGCGATTATTCCCGGAAGACACAACTGGACTCATCCAATCGTTAGATGTGTTCTATTTCCGGTTGTACAAATTGTTTGTGCGCCATATCACGGATTGTCTTGAAGTAGACTGATAAGGAAACAACAACTATATTAAGTTGCAAGCGTTTGCCAATTAGACAGGCTTATCAGACACATCTGATTATCCTGAATCTTTTACTACGCCTGTATAATGTTGTTTTGATTACGACAATTTATCTACTTGTGGGCATAGCAATTGCGAGATAATTCAGAGTTTTGTTGTACACATTGCTGCAACTGCTTTTGCTTCAATCATTGTTTGCTTGACGATTTGCACATTAACTGTCTGACAGTTAACAAAATTAAGAAAGAACATAATATTTGTCGAATCGTCCGCTGGTCTTGCCTTCATTGGCCGGATCGTCTATTGATCTTGCCTTTGTTGGCCGGAATGTGTTTCACACTAAGAACTTTGAGCGCTATTTTGCGTCTGTTGGAGGACGTTTAGCAAAAAATTACTTGGAACAAAATTTCCTTATTGTTTTTTTATAGAATACGAATCTGCAATAAAACATAAAATTTTCAATCGAAAAAATCAACCTGGGCCTTATTGGACCCAAAATCTAAATAACTCATTTGATGGCTCTCTTCAAATCCTACAACTTTTGTTTATTTGTTGAAACATTGTTTTCGAAAGAGCATTATTTTTGAAATATTTTGGTCTACGTTAAAATGACCAAACATGTTCCGGCCCAAGTCGGGACAAAATCTATAGGATCCCCAGATGTGACCATTTAAAATACCTATTTCAAAAACGATCTTTTAACTGGTAACGATACTTTTTTTATGTCACTCTTGCAATATAGCATGTTTCTTTGTGAGTTGCCATTTGGCACGTGAATGCACGCTCATTTGTAAATCTTTATTAATTAACATCTCGTTAATTATTGCAAATTTTTCAAAGTGATACAAGACTTTTCAATTTAGTAAAATCTCATCTACCTGCCTACGAGCGATGATACGTCAATTACTAGTACCTTATATAAAGTAGATACTCTCATAAGCGAACCTCGCAAACCCGAAAATTCTGATTTTGATAAAACTTTGCACAGATGTGTGAGGGGTCAATAGATAAATATTGACATATTCAGTTGCTGCCCAAAAACGGTTTTAAGGGATGAAATCACTTCTATGTAAAGCGTTTTACTTTTTTCAGTTTATCTCGAGAAGTATCGAGGATATCAAAAAATGTTTCATACAAAACTTTCATTTAAAAGAGTTCTCTATCTAACCATATTAATAAGAAGTCAATGACACAATATAGATAAAACAATAGGTTCACTCGATGTCGGCACTTTTAGTTTTTCGGCCATCTCGATGACTAAAAGGTCGCCATGTTGTTGGTGTGCTTTCAAATTCTAATTTGAAAGTTTATGATCGAAAAGAGATCAAAAGAGATGTAATAATAGTTTAAAAAAAGGTAAGAACAGGCGCCGAGTACACGCACAACACGTATTGTATTTAAATTAATAAATTAAAAATTGATTTAATACTATAATACAAACAACTCTTTTTCTATAATTATGTTACGTCCTGGCCCATGGATAAGGTCGCAGTATGGTGATATGCAACAGCTGAACGTATCTTTCTCAAATGCTCTACACAGAAGACACGGATATCTGTCTGTGTGCGAGTTGAGCGAGTTGTTTAGATTCACGGGCGGGTCAACGGCACGTGCCGATATTACTTCATCCTGTGAAATCACGCTCGGTGGTCCTTTTTAAGTCTGAAACGTTCGCTCCACTGACTAAAGATAGGACCGTGCGATCGTTAAGGATAGGAATGTGCGGAGGCGAAGTCTTGCTTTTTTATTTAAATAAGAAACTAGTTAAGTGATTTTTAATCACAAGCTTCCATTTATTTATCTAAAATCTAAAGTTGTTGTTTATATAATTAATTCTCGTTGGTTTTTGTGGTTTGATTGAGAGTAAGCGCGGATTGTTACAATTGTACGGGGGGTTATCACTCGGAGGCTGGAAAGGACGTGTAGTGTATGCGTGTGCGTGTGAGTGGTTAGAGCCTCCGATGGGTTTTACACTTGTTACGTGAGCGTGCTGACATGTGTGTGTGTTTATGTAACCGACTCGTGGCAGAATTTGCAGGGAAAGATAAGATTGACGAATTTCTTCTATTGCGGCGGGGGATAATAAATGTGGAAAAGGGCGACTGGTACATAGAAATAGAAATGGGAGTTTGAAAGGAAGACAGGGATTATTGCAGAAAAGGAGAGAGAGAATATTTCCCGTCGGAGCTCGTCGAGTGTAATTGAGTTAAGATTTAGTGTATCTATCAGGAAAGGTGAGGGAGTTGAATCGAGGGAACCGAGGAACATGGGGAACATGGCTTAAAAAATAAGACATAGGATTTGGAGGCAAGAGAGAACACGGATACAGTGGGTTAAGAGAGAAAGGAGTAGGAAGGTCAGCGAGATCTATTAATTCTGATTCTTCGTCAGTGGGCCAAGAGGAAGAAGGGCGAAGAGCTAAGTATTTATATAGTATTTATATCTGCTGATGGGAAATCGGGAAGGGATGAAAGGTGAGTTTGCGAGGAGGAAAAGGATTAACCGGGAGTCGTTGTGGGTTGTTTTCGGGGAGTACGAGGGGAGTTCGTACCATAAATCGGTATCGTCTTTGTGGTCCGCGGATGTGTCTGAGTGCGAGGGGAAGCGAGTGTTTGATTCGGTGTGTGTGTGTGTGTGTGTGTGTGTGTGTGTGTGTGTGGAACGAGTGAGCGCATTTGTTCCGGGATTGTTTGTGAGTGTGTATGTGGTTGGTTTGTGTCGCTGCGTTATTGTAGGATATTTTTGCCGCAGGGGTCGGAGAAAGTCCGGGTAGTAATGAAAAATCGAGCCTGCTGCAACGAGAGTATCGAAGCGGGTTCGATCTTTCATTACTGAGTCCGGGTCTCGAAGGCCTATTCGGCTCCGCTTGGTGTGACGCAAGGGCGGCTGCTCGTCGTAAAACTCGGTTCCGCCGATTTCACCAAGCCTTAGCCGTAGCACGGGATGTTTGTTTACGATCTTCCACTTAAATGCGTAATCAATTAATGAGAAGCTTTTATTTAAATAAACTCGCAGTTGATTTTATTTTTATTTGCACGACTGTACCGCGGATTAAAATTTAAAATCGGGTCGAAATATTATTATTCCAGTTCTTACTGGAAACGAGATTCAACTGCAAGTTCTCCTTTACTTATTGGTTGGTTATATGTGAAATTTTGGGAGTAACTTAGCCTAAGACTTACTACTTACGAAGTGCTATTTCCACGTCCCTCCGTGAGCTTTCTTATTCGGGGTGCCTAGTTGGAGGAATCTTGTTCGGTCCTCGGTTCACCGGTGAAACGGCCTGATGTTTGGGACTCGATTTGCACTTCCACGAACTTGCACGGCACTCGCGAACGGTTATAAAGGCGGGTCAAGACCTTGGCGGAACTCAGGTTTTTTCTGATTTTGTTCCCGGGGCTGTCACCTTATATACGATTTTCGATAGCCACCGGGCCTTCCAATCAGAGCGCTTGATCGGTTTTCCTGCTTCCACTAAAAACGGTAGTGATTTCTAATTTCTTAAAAATCCATTAAAAGTTGATACCATCTGTATGACAGCATCCTCCGCGCTTCACAGCTGGTGTTTAAACTATGGAGATAATTTTTATCCGGCAGAAATTGTTTGTTAGTGTCTTGCGAGTGTTTCCGTCCGTCTTTTATTATGAAAATTTCCCTTCCGGATTTATTAATTTTGCCTACTCGTTCCTGGCACATGTGGATTGTTATTACATGTGTCCGGCATTTGTTCGGCCGCGGAACTTGTCTTGGATTTTTTATTTCCCGAATTGTTCTATTTTGTTGAGACGCACGGTTTCGCTTTGTGTTCACTCGATTTTCAGTGTCACATATTTTTTCAGATCGATCTCCTGTTCTCCATCTGGAAATTTTCTGTTTAGTCCGCGTTTTATCTTCCGCGTTTTGTTTCAGATAAAATTCGTTTCTACCGAGTGTTCACCATGCTGCGTTGCGTAAAGAAAGAAACCATGGAGTCACACAGAACGTAACAATTATATACTACAAAACATTCTTTCTCTAAAAACCTGTTTTACAAAAGAAGTAATATCAAAAAGGACAGCACCAAGTAAACTTTTGTACGTTATTATATTGAAAAACAATATACAATAGAAAACAATATTGAATAAAAATACAGTTTACAATAACTTATTTGTGTCAAAAGTAAGACTATACCTTAACTTTTTTTCTGTTATTATATACTACAAAACATTTTTTCTCTAAAATCCTGTTTTATTGTTGAAAAACAATATACAACAACATAATTATGTCTATAGTAAGACTACGCTTTAACTTTTTTTCCGTGTGATTATTAATAACTAATCTTAAGTACATAACTATGGTAAAATTATGTTTATTACTAGAACATAGAGATGTACCAAAAAAAATGTTTCCAAATATAAAAAATATTTAATGCAAAAAACCTTAGCGCGGCTACATCAGACTGCTACACAAAGAAATAATTTCATTATAGTTGAGAAGCAGCCGCGCCAAGTTGTTTTGCATTAAATATTTTAAAATGCAAAAGATTTTGAAACGCGAACAGTAACAATCAGTAATAATCATTTCCACTAAAGTTTAATAATCGGATAACACTATCGAGCAGAACTATTTGTCCTGTGGCGATCAACACTAAACGACGTAATGTCAAGAATGCGCTTATAAATCGTCAACAACTAGAGCACGGTATTTTCTTAATAGATAGCATTGTAAAAGTAAATCACGCGAGTGAATACTTATACATACGTAAGTAATACGACGGAAAAAGAAGTTAATTTAGAGATACCTGCAATCAATGTAGAGCCAGTGAGTATTACCACGAGCCCGAGGGACAGCTTTACATATCAAATAGATTCGGTAATTTCGAAAAATTTAATACAAAGACTAGAATTTGTTACGTCCTGGCCTACGGTAACGGTCGAGTCCTTGTGGAGTAACGTAACAGACAACACTTTGTGTGTTTATTCTCGGCACACTGACTCAGAGTGATATACGAGACAAGTGCGCGGGTCGAGCGAGGGTTTTGGTGACGAAGAGAGCCAACGGGGTTTTGCCGCTACTGCTCATCTAGCGTCTTCTCACTCGTCGGTCCCTTTTTCGGTCTTAGACGCGAGTCTAAATTACCGGGTACGGGACCCGGCGATCAACTGAAGGATAACAGGGATGAAAATAGTAAACTGAGATCCAAGGATTAATTAAATTTAACCAGTTTATTTAAATGCCACTTGATTAACATTTTTATTCAATCTTTGCGTTATGACGTTACATGTGGTTGCTATCTTATGGTTTCTACAGTGTCTACGTATACATGAATGCGTGTGTATGTATGTATGTATTGGACTCACAATCAGTCGTCCAATGTTACTTCGAATATTTCTTTTATCGTAGCTGAAGAAGAGGGATAGAAGCGATAAAAATAACTAACAGGGACTGCGCGTATTTCAGAAAAACCGAGAAACTTGACTAAGATATTATGATCAGGGGTACGTTCCAAAATCCTACTTTGGTTACTAAAATGCTATATTTTACGTCACGTGTACTAGTTTTCAGTTACCAAGGTAAGATTTCCCTATTCCAGGTGGGAAGGTGGGAATGGCGTATCTAAGTGAACTAAGAAATTTTCTGCGGAAATTTAGGATTCTATCATTTTCGTTAAGAGGGGGGTCGGCGACTGGAAATAAATCTACTAAGATAAAGTGAGCTAGGATTCTTCATGAGGGAAGGAATTTTCATCATCTTTGGATATCCCTCAGGACCTAGCCCCCCTACCTTGTCCGAATCGATTCAAAATTATTGCAGAATTAGGAGCTATTTATGAGCTTTTGAACCCACTAAGTTGAAAATTTTGAGCTTGTTTAGCGGAGCAGGAATTCCAAGTTTTCGGTGGAGGGCCTGAGTCCCTTTGGACTGCGCCCCACTACCACTTAAAACTGCAGATATTGAATTGCTCTTTGAGCCAGAATTATGAGCTCTTAAATAACCTTACTTTAGATTTTTGAGCTGCAATTCCTAGCACACAAAAATACCCCGAAAACTATTTTTGCAAGAGAGAACACACACTTTCCTATACACAAAAGAAAGACTAGCTACGGAAATATAACAAGAACACTTACAAATAAAAAATACACACATTACGACTTATACATCCCGGAAAAAGAATTCCACTTTTTACCCCAAATTACAAGAGAGAAGTGCTCTAAAAATAAGACAAACGGCTTAGTTCTTTACCAAATGTTGTTTCTTTCTATAGAAGATGCCAAAATATGCACTTTGTGATTTTTGAAATCTACCCCCGGAGTGGAAATTGCACTTTTCACCCCATTTTACAAGAGAGAAGTACTCGAAAAATAAAACAACCAGCGTAATTCATTAATAAATCGGGTTCCCTGATTTATGAGCTCGCAAAATACGGAGATTGCAAATTTCGAACTCAACCCCCGGAGTAGGAAGTGGACTTTTCACCCCATTTTACAAGAGAAAAGTACTTGGTAATTATGCATTTTAGGTCACACATCACCGATTTCTTTGCGCTTCAGATATGTTGTAGGGCACTCATAGTGAGTGATTGTGTGGAAAAATTTTGTGGGGGACGGCCTTAGTTTAGGAGATATCGCAATTTGAAGTTTCAGAATTTTAATGCTTTATTCTAGATATTACAAGCTGTTATTACGAACAGTTAAGTTTAGGGGAGCGACCTCCTATTTCAATAATTTTTATATATGTTGTGAAGGTCATTGTCCCGAGTAATAATGTGAAGGTTTTAGGCGGGGGTCGTTGTTTGTTAAAAAGTTACAAGGGGAAGAAGTTTCACGAATGAATTCTTATTTTTCGGTCCCACGTACATTTCGTTCGCGTTTGAAGCGCGTAGGCAGGGGAGGCTGCGCCTTCTTGCACCCCCCCCAAAACCTAACCTAACCTAACCTCTGAAAGGGGCTTTGCCTCTCCCCGTGCTCCCCTCCTCGAAAATCAAGTACCGACTTTTCACAAGAAGCGAATGTAATCGGAAGTCGTAACCCCCCTCGGAAAAAAATAACGATTTCCAATTACATTCGCTTCTTGTAAAAAGCTTCTTTTAGAGGTTAGGTTAGGTTAGGTTTTGGGGGGAGTGCAGGGGGGGCGCAGCCCCTCTGCCTACGCGTTTCAAACGCGAACGAAAAGAACAAAAATATTAATATTGTTCCGAAACTTTGAACTGCCATATCTGCTAAACCAAGGCCGTCCCCCACGAAATTTTTTCACATAATTACTCGGTATGGCCTGCCCTACAACATATCTGAAGCACATCGAAATCGGAGATGTGTGACCTAAAATGCATATTTACCAAGTACTTTACAAATAAACAAACCAGCGTAATTCATTATTAAGAAATCACGTTTCCTGATTTATGAGCTCGCAAAATACGCAGTTCGCGATTTTCGAGCTCAACCCTCGGAGTAGGAAGTGAACTTTTTACTCCATTTTACAAGAGAGAAGTACTTTACAAATAAACCAACCAGCGTAATTCATTAAGAAATCACGTTTTCTGATTTATGAGCTCGCAAAATATGCAGTTTGCGATTTTCGAGCTCAATCTCCAAAGTAAGAATTGCAGTTTTCACCCCATTTTATAAAAGAGAAGAAGTCGAAAAATAAAACAACCAGCGTTCATAAGGAAATTGCGTTTTGTGATATATGAGCTCGCAAAATACGCAGATTGCAAATTTCGAACTCAACTTCCGAAGTAAGAATTGCACTTTTCACCTCATCTTATAAGAGAGAAGTAGTCGAAAAATAAAACAACCAGCGTGGTTCATTGAGATATAACGTTCCCTGATTTATGAGCTCGCAAAATATGCAGTTTAAAAATTTTGAACTCAACTTCCGGAGTAGGAAGTGTACTTTTCACCCCATTTTACAGGAGAGAAGTACTCGAAAAATAATACAATCAGCGGAGTTCAGTGGGAAATTACGTTTTCTGATTTATGAGCTTGCACAATATGCAGGTCGCGATTTTCGAGCTCAACCTCCGGAGTAGGAAATGCCCTTTTCACCTCATTTTATAAGATAGAAGTAGTCGAAAAATAAAACAACCAGCGTAGTTCATTGAGAAATCACGTTCCCTGATTTATAAGCTCGCAAAATACGCAGTTTGTGATTTTCAAGCTCTATCCTGTGATAAAAGTACTTTTTTTACCTCAAATTTATAATACATAAAATGTCGTTTTAATATGTGAAAAGAAGAATTATTATTTGCACAGGTCGCAATAGTCTGATAAATTTAAATCAATTAGGGGGGGTATTCGAGGTTTATCATATATGAGATGCAAAACTAGCATCCTATATGAATTTAAGAATTGAAATTTCAATTCGAAAAACACATGTAAAAAACGTGAATTTACTTATATATGTGTACACACATATAAGACATATTTTTCGCACAACATCCTACGAACGGCTCTTTAAGACTAAGTATTTATTCATTTATTAAGTCTGATAAAGGTTTAGTATCATTTTACAATAAAAAGCACAGTTATATAGTGTTGTTTAAATAAGTTTAGAATATTGTTATAATAATTGTTTGTAAAAATGTATATAATAATTCTGTAAATAAATATATAATAGTAATAATAGTAAAAATAACGTATTAATAATACATAATATTTAAAAAACTGACTAGTCGTCGTAAAAATAGAGTAGTAATATGCGTTAAGATAGTGAGCTTTGAAAATATAATCTACAAGATGTAATTGCTGCTGTTTAGCAGTAAAATCATACAAAGAACAAATTAGTTTATTGATTGATTTATTTAGTTAATTTTTTTCTTTTAGGTTTATTTATTTATGTGTACAGTTATGTAACAATTATGTGCATTAAATCTGAAATACAAAATACTATTGTTCTAAAGGAGACGAAGACCGCTTAGTTTTAAAAATCAAATTACGTAATAAATCATAGAGCAAATGAAACATTCCTGTATGATTTGCTACATTTAGTAAACTTACGATTATTATAAGTAATGAAACAAAGAACATCATACTTTTTACAAAAATTGAAATATGAAAAATTATAACATTAATATCTATCTCTACCACCGTAGGTGAGTTGGATCATTGTATATAAAACATAGATAGATCTTTACTTAAATACAAATTACAATTTTTTAACAATTGTTTTAACAAACATATTATTATACTTAATTGTAGGTGTACTTTACACTGTTTAACAAAAATGCACTGTTTTTTTAGTTGTACTTTACAATTTTCTTCTATTCATTTCTCTTTTTTAAATGATATCTTTCATTGTTCTTTGGTCCGCTTGCCTCTTTCCTATGCATATTTGCGGTTATTTTGTTGGCATACTGAAAACGCCAATAAAACTAGTAATCCCCTCGATTATATCCTATTCTTAGTGTCCATCTATCCCTAAAAATGGGATAAATGGACACTACAGTGCAGTTTTTTACACAATGACAGAATTAGTATATATATGTATGTGTGTATATATACTTTCTTGTGTATTCATGTATGTAGAATTATTTCAAAGCTTATATACATATCTATAATGAACAAGCGCCACAGATACGACAAAAACGAATCTAATGAGACATTCAGATTATGGTTTGACCATATATGTAATACTCCTATATTGCTAGTACGGTGCCGACCTGAAGCTCACCGTTACGGTGCAGACAATATAGTAGCCTCTCTCTCCAGCTGCTTTGTGCGCATGCGNTGAACATTCAAGCACGCTTGCGCATTTCTCTTTCTCGCGTTCTTTCTCTCACTTTCNAATGCTTTGTCTCGCTCGTACTCACTTGGTAGATGCGCCTGCGCATAATGACGCTCGACCATCTATGCCCATATTTGGACTTCATGCGTCTCCCTTTCTCGGGCCTCGTGCCTCTCATTGCGAAGATACGCGACTAGCAATATAGGAGTATTACATATATGTGGATTTGCGACCATTGAACGCCAGGGTGGTAAAACAGAAATATCCCTTACCCTTGATTGAGGATTGTCTGTCGCGTTTAAGGGGATCCTAATGTGGGTCTGTTTTATCAATAAAACTGAATTTTTCACGCACACTAAGTTTTTTTTTTGGCCGTATGGATCGACAAATTCTTTTCTACGATTAAAGTACATACAATAAGGGATACGGGAGGTCCAAAGTTATATATAAAAATGAAAAAAATTGTTTAAAAAATTTTAATTTTTTTCATTTTGTTATATAAATTTGAACCTCCCGTATCCCTTATTGTATGTACACAGCGCGTCAGGAATTCGAAGAGTAGGCGCGGGGATCGGAAGGCAAGCGGGCCGTACGATTCGTACGGTGCTTGTTGGCGAGCAACCGCCCCGCTTGACCTCCGATCTCGTGCCTACTCGAATTTTTGACGTGCTGTGTACTTTAATCGTAGAAAAGGATTTGTCGATCCATACAGCCAAAAAAAACTTAGTGTGCGCGAAAAATTCAGTTTTATTGATAAAACAGACCCACTTTAGAATCCTCTTAAGTAACAAAATAATATTCACGGTGTTAGATCATAAAGACGAGTTTTACCAAATCAAAGTTCATCCAGAACACACGAAATATTTCGCTTTTTCCACACTTGAGGGACAATTTGAATATACGCGTTTACCGTTTGGCTTTTGTGAAAGTCCTGCTGAGTTCCAAAAGCGTCTTGTTTGTATTTTGCGACCTCTGATAAAAAATAATAAGGTTATCGTTTACATCGACAATATTATGATAGCATCAGAGTCGGTTGAGTCAAATTTAGAAATATTACGCGAGGTTTTAACACAACTTAAACGATATGGCTTTGAATTGAATTATCGCAAATGTCAGTTTTTAAAACGCAAAATTGAATATTTAGGATACCTTATTAGCCATCAAGGAATTACGTTGAGTTCGTGTCATACGGATGCAGTAAAGAATTTTCCTCAACCAAAAAGTGTACACGAGGTCCAGGGCTTTCTCGGATTGACAAATTATTTCTGAAAGTTTATTAAAGATTAAGCGTTAAAAGTTCGATTTTTGTATAATTTTCTTAAAAAAGATTGCAAGTTCTCATTTGAATTGGATTGCATTCAAGCGTTTGATACGTTAAAAGATGAGGTAACTTCATATCCGGTATTAAGTTTATACAGTCCAAAGGCCGAAACTGAGTTGCATACGGACGCAAGTGCACTTGGATTGAGAGCAATTTTATTACAGAAACAAAAATCTAACAGCTAGTCTCCAGTCGCTTAGTTTAGCCAATTGACTAATCAAGCAGAAGCGAAATACTACAGCTTCGAGCTGGAGATGCTCGCAATTGTAAGAGCAGTAGAACGTTTTCATTTCTACCTATACGGCATCGAATTTACCATTGTGACCGATTGCAATGCATTAGTATACGCGGTTAATAAGACCAATCTTAATCCGAGAATCGCTCGTTGGATACTCTCATTACAAAATTATAAATTCAAAGTTGTACATAGACTTGGAAAGCGGATGGTTCATGTAGACGCCTTGAGTCGAAATTTACGTCGAGTCGTTAGAGCGTCAATGGAAATTAAACAGTTGTAAGATCAGAAAACAAAGAAATTGCACAGAAATTGGAATTTGCCGATGACAATAAATTTGAACTCATTAACGGTTTAGTATATCGAAAAGGAACCGATCGTTCGAGATTCGTAGTGCCAGATTCATTAATTAACAATATTGTCGCGTGTCGTCCACGCGGTATATGAAGATTTTCAACGATCGATCGCTTGGGCGCTTTTGTTCAGGTAGCAACGGGGTTTGTTGACAGCGAGGTACAAGAGATTTCTTTACGTTTTCCGCGGCCTTTTGTAACGCGTTCTCTAATAAAACTCTAGTGAGTTATACGCGGTGTTCTCTTTTCTTTCCGCGGAGCGCAGTAACTCGGCGGTGACGCGATTTAACACTGTCGAGAGCGCAACATTTAGGGGCTCGTCCGGGATTGAAATTGTGAAAGCGGCGGCATGGCTCTAGTGCACTCGCCGCGGAGAACGCGTACTCAGGTTGCGGCTGGAGCGGTGGAAGCATCGGCGGCGGCGGCGGCGGCGGCAACGTTCGAGAACGAAACACTGCGCGCGGTCCTGCAGGAGTTAGAGCAGCTGCGGGAGGAGCGTCGGCAGGAAAGAGATTTGCTCCGCCAGAAAGAGGAAGAATTTAGTGATTTTATGCGCCGGAAGGAGGAGGACGTTCGTCGCCTGGAGGAGCGGCTTCGCCACGATGTATCAAGCGAGTCATTTTTAAATCGTTCTTCCGTACGGGCGGNGGAATTATCGGGGATAAAAATTAAGCCGGATGTGTTCGACGGGAGTGTTCCGTGGCGCGAGTTTTTCGCGCAGTTTGAGTTGGTCGCGCGTGCGAACGGGTGGGGCGATGCGGCGAAGGCAACGGTTTTGGCCACTAATTTGAGGGGGAAAGCACGTTCGGTTTTAGAGGGGTTGGAGGAGAGATTCAGCTACGATGAGATTCGCTCAAAATTGGAATCGCGGTACGGGGAGCAAGAGCTTTTTCAAAGTTGTTACGTGCAGTTCACCAACCGAAAGCAGAAGAGCGGAGAAGATCTTGTGGCGCTCGGCGCGGATCTGGAGCGTTTGGTACGTCTCGCGTACCCGGAGAGTTTGCACAAAGTTCGCGAGAAAGTCGCTTGCGCGCAATTCATTGCCGCTCTCTCGGATGGCTTCGTGAAGCGTACGTTGCAATTAGAAAATGTGGCGTCGTTGAGGACTGCTGTTGAACGGGCGAAGGCAGTGAAGGCTATTCAAGAGAATAGTTTTAGGGCATGCAGGGAAGCGCCGTATAATTTTAAGAAAAACGGCGAGCGGAAGACGGGGAATGGAACGAAGAGGGAGCGGGAGCAGAGGGGAGATGGTGAGCGAAGAGAAAGGGAGTGTTGGAAGTGCGGAAAGAAGGGACACTTCCGCTACGAGTGTCCGGCTAATTTGTTGGAAAACAAGGCTTAGTCGAGCTTTCAAGGGTGGGTTCTAACCTATGAGGTGGGTCACCCCGGAAAGGATATTTTCTGTTAAACGAGTTGATAAAAATAAAAAAAATAATTTATTTGTTTTTCCGGTTTTTTGAACGGTAAATCGTGTTATTTTAAATTTGATACGGGCTCTGATGTGTCGATCGTGAATTTTAATTTTGTAGAGAGGTCGCAGTGTCAGAAGTTGACAGGGAGACCGAGTTTGAGATAGTCTACCGGGGAGAAGGTTCCTGTTGAATTCAGATGTGTGGCTCGAATAGTCGTAGGGGGACGTTCTTTGAAAATGCCTCTTTATGTAGCGGATATATTCGACGACTGTATTCTAGGTCTAGACTTTTTCAGGAAGACAGGGTTAGATAGGATGATGAAGACTCTCATTGTTGCTCCCTCGGGTGGAGCGGAGAAGATTTGTGGTCGGGTGTGTGATGTTGTCGTGGGAGTTCCGGATAGTTTAAAAGAATTTTATGAACGAAACGCAGTCGATTTGGATGAGACGCAGAGGGGCGTTTTTGCTGAGTTCTTGATCGAATTTCAAGATGTCTTCTCTGATCAGATCGTAGCTGGAAACTATGATGTTTTTTAGCATGAAATTAATCTGCAAGATCCTCGTCCAATTAAGCAAGCTCCGAGGAGGGTTTCGTTGGGAATGCGGGCGGAGAAAATTCTTCAGGAAATGAAGGACCAAGGGGTCATTGAAGAATCTTTTAGCCCGTGGGTTTCCCCGGCGGTGATTGTAAAGAAGAAGGACGGGGGTTTAAGATTTTGTGTAGATTATCGCAAGCTTAACGCAGTCACGATCAAAGATTCTTATCCTCTTCCTAGGGTTGACGATCTTCTGGATCAATTGTCCGGGAATGAGTGGTTCTCTACCTTGGATATGAAAAGTGGGTATTGGCAGTTAAGAATTCGACCAGAGGATAGGGAAAAGACTGCTTTTTTAGTAGCCAGTGGGTTGTGGCAGTTCACGATGATGCCTTTCGGTTTGTGCAACGCTCCAGCCACTTTTGAGCGTTCCATGGAGCGTATTCTTCAGCAATTGCTAACCAAGATTTGTTTGGTTTATTTAGATGACGTAGTTGTTTTTGGTAAGTCCTTCGAGGAGGAAGTAGCCAATTTGAAGGAAGTTTTTCTGAGGCTTAGGGCAACTAATTTAAAGCTTAATCCTAATAAATGTAATTTATTTAGAAAGCAGGTGAAATATCTTGGTCATGTGGTTTCGGCCGAGAGGATCTCGACGGATCCAGAAAAAATTGCAGTTGTGACGGAGTGGCCTGTTCCGCAAAATAAGAAACAAGTTTGTAGTTTTCTGGGATTTTGTTCTTATTATCGTAAATTTGTAAAGGGTTTTTCTTTGATTGCAAAGCCGCTGTTCGCTTTGACTGAAAACCAGGTTAAGTTTGTTTGGACAGAGCAGTGTCAGGAGGCGTTTGCAAATCTTAAGCAGACGTTGTCTCCTCCTCCTGTGCTTTCTTTTCTTCTTGAAGAAGGAGAGTTAATCTTGGACACGGATGCTTCTGGTCATGGTGTTGGCGCGGTTTTATCGCAGGTTCAGCGGGGGACGGAGAGGGTCATCGCTTATTACAGTTGGGTATTGAGTAAGGCTGAGAGGAATTATTGTGTTACTCGGCGTGAGTTATTGGCAATGGTGGATTCAATGAAATCTTTCCATCGTTATCTGTATGGGCGGAAGTTTCGAGTTCGCACTGATCATACTTCACTTAAATGGCTTATGTCTTTTAGAAATTTGGAGGGTCAATTAGCTCGTTGGGCGGAAAGGTTTCAGCAGTATGACTTCGAAATAGCTCATTGGAGCGGTCGAGCGCATGGGAACGCGGATGGGCTTTCTAGGCGGAAATCACCTTGTGCGGAATCTTACTGCAGGTATTGTTCGAAGGTAGAGGTGAGAAATACTTTGAAGCAAGAAGAGCAGGTAGCTCGAATAGTTTTTGAGGAGGGCGTATCCGAGAAGTGGCGAAAGGATCAGCTGGAAGATCAGGCCGTATCAATTATTTTACTTGGAAAGGAAAAGGGTTGTCGTCCTTCTTGGGAAGAAGTTTCTGCTAGGGGCCCTTCTTCGAGGATTTATTGGTCTCATTGGGACGCTTTAGTTGTTTCAGATGGAGTTCTGCATAAAAGGTAGTTAGCTCCGAATTTGAAGTCAAGTTTTCTTCAAGTAATTGTTCCTCAGAAGAGGGTTAAGCGAATTTTGGAGGAGGCTCATAATGCTCCTTCTGGGGGTCATTTCGGAGTTAATAAGACGTTAGGAAAAATTCGCAAGCGGTTTTATTGGGCTTCATGTAAAAGAGATGTGGAAAATTGGTGTAAATCTTGCAAAGTTTGTATTGAAAAAAAGGTCCTTCGACAAGGGTAAGTCTCCGTTGCAGGTTTTTAATGCCGGCGCGCCTTTTGAGAGGTTACAGATGGACATTTTAGGTCCTTTTCCGTCGTCTTCTTCAGGAAATAAATATCTCCTTGTAATTGTGGATTGTTTTTCTAAGTGGGTAGAAGCTTTTCCTTTAAAAAATATTAGAGCGTCGACTGTGACGGAGAGTTTTGTCAATCAGGTAGTTTCTAGATATGGGGTGCCGTTGGAGTTACATACGGATCAAGGTAAAAATTTTGAATCTTGACTTTTTCAGGAATTGTCGTGGTTGTTAGGAATAAAGAAAACAAGGACTACTGTTTTTCATCTGCAGTCTGATGGGCAAGTTAAAAGACAACATCAGACGATAATGCAGTATTTGTCTAAGTTTGTTGATGAGAATCAGAAGAATTGGGATCGTTGGGTTCCGATGTTTCTTTTTGCTTACAGATCTTCTGGGCATGAGGCTACAGGGAATTGAATTTTGGGCGTGATTTGCGTCTGCCGTTAGATTTGTTACGGGGCTCTCCGCCAAATTACTGTTCAAGTTCTTCGGAAGATTATATTCGTGAGTTGGAGTCGAAATTAGAGGAGATCCATCAGGATGTTAGAGAGCGTTTAGAAATGAAATCGAACAAGGCAAAGATGCGATACGATTTGAAAGCTAGGTATGTTCTTTTTGATGTTGGGCAAAAGGTTTGGTTCTTTAATCCTCGCAGAAGCAAGGGGAAAGCTCTTAAATTGCAGAAAATTTGGGAGGGGCCTTACGTAGTCGTTAAGAAATTGAGTGATGTGGTATATTGTATTCGTCGCTCAGATAGGCATAGAAGTAGAGTGGTACATGCTGATAGGTTGGCTTCGTTTTGCGAAAGGAGGGAGCACGCGTCGGAGTCCCGTGTGGACTAATCGGGGGTGTATTTTTGTTTTTGTATTTTGGGTATTTGTTTTTTTTGTTGTTAAGCGTAGTTACTCGTTTAGTTTTCCTTTTTTCAGTTATAACTCCGTTGCTACCCTGAATTTCCGTTTCGTCGTTGGACGTCGTGGGACATCTGCGTCGTGTCGAGTTGTTGCAAGATTTTCATCTTTGAGGCCGTATTAGAAGTCCGCCTTGCTTACGGTTTTGAACGTGGTTTTCCATGGGTCTTTGGGTAAATGCCGAGGCGGGGACTTGGGGTGTCCTTGTAGACGATGGGTCTACGTGAGTTCCCTCCCCCCCTTGTCTGAAGTCGGAAGGATTTTGTGGACACAGAAGTTACCTCAGAAGGGATTCTCGAGAAGAGTATCCGGTCAACTGGCTCATTTATTCTGAGACAGCAGTCTGGAAGAGAGCGGGAAGGTTGGCTTCTTTTTGATCATCGGGACGATGATCTAGAAGAGAGAGGGGGCAGTGTTGCGCGATGCATCGCGTGTCGTCCACGCGGTATATGAAGATTTTCAACGATCGATTGCTTGGGCGCTTTTGTTCAGGTAGCAACGGGGTTTGTTGACAGCGAGGTACAAGAGAGTGAGCCGCCGGATTCGGAATCGTCGACAGGCTGGATCATCGGCTCGAGATTTCTTTACGTTTTCTGCGGTCTTTTGTAACGTGTTCTCTAATAAAACTCTAGTGTGTTATACGCGGTGTTCTCTTTTCTTTCCGCGGAGCGCAGTAACTCGGCGGTGACGCGATTTAACGCTGTCGGGAGCGCAACAATATAATAAATGTATATCATGATCAGCTGGTGCACTGTGGCACGGAAAAAACATACGAAAGTATTCATAATACTTACTGGTTTCTTTTCATGCAAAAGAGAATATATGATTACATCGATAACTGTCTATCGTGTTTGTTGGCTAACATTTCCACAAATCGCAATGAGGGCGAAACCTTCAGATGACGCAACGCTTTCATTTGAAATACTACATATTGATCATTTTGGTCCGCTTCAGCAAACAATTGACGATTTTAAATATATTTTTATAATAGTTGAAGCCTTTACGCATTATACTTGGCTTTTTTCTACAAGATTGACGGGAACGAAAGAGGCTATTGATTGTTTGCGTTTGTTATTTAATATTTTCGAAATGCCAAAGAAACTTGTTTCGGATCGAGGAACGGCAGTTATATCACATAACTTCTCCGTTTTTTTGGAAAAGATGAATGTTGAGCGTCGGAAGGTTGCAGTAGCCTCTCCTTGAGCTAACGGCTTGGCGGAAAGAGTCAACCGCTTCTTAAAATTGTCTTTGACCAAAATGGTTGTCGATGCGCAAGACTAGAAGAATCATGTCGAATTTGTACAATATGTTATAAACAATACGTTTCACTCAGCCGTTAAGTCTTCTCTTAGTAAATTATTACTTGGTTACGATCAGCGAAATCATACCGATAGAGATTTAAGCGTCTATGTAAATCAATTAGCAGATATAGATTCCGATCTGATTAATAATAGAAATGTATTCAGAAATTCAGCCAAAGAAGCGACAGAGAAACTCCGAAATTACAATAAATTGTACTACGATGCGCACCATAAAACACCAACATTGTATAAAGCTGAGGATTACGTGTTGATTCATGATCTACAAGGAAAATCGGTGAGAATAAGAAACTTAAACCTAAATATAAAGGACCATATGTAATTGCAAAAGTATTAAATAAAAATCGATACGTTGTGCAAGACGTTCCCGGTTTCAGCCTCACTGGATTAAACAGTATTAAGAGGATGCTGAACCGCCGCGTAACCTTGGAATTGGCTACTCGGCCGCTGGCGTCTGTTACGCTGTCCAGAAGGTAGCGCCATCTAGTCGGACGACAAGGATAGATACATGTATCTTTTTCTTTGTCTCTCGATCAGTTCACCCGTCTTTCTTTTAGACTGAGACGAACTAATCGTTGGTTGTCGCGTTCTTCCCGTCTTTCGTTAGATTCACAAGCGAAGTCGAATATTGTAACGCTTGCCGTGAGTCTCACTTGTCAGATAATTCACACACAAGATACATATATATAAGCTTTCTCATCGCATCGTTAGTATGCAACATAATATGTTTTCCACTTGTTTCAAGTATTTTAATATGCAAAAATATAAACTATAATTATAAATATAAACAATTATANAAATATAATAATATAAATAATAATATAAATATAAAAATAAAATATAAATATAAAATTTTATGGTAATATGTATATACGTCTCTGTATGTATATGTGTCTCTATAGTTTTAATAAAATTTATATATACATATAATATATATATATATATATATATATATGTATAAATATAAATGTACTGGCTTCTCATCGGCTTTTTTTTTTTTATAAAAGATAATATATTTATATTGTAAAATTCTTGATATTGTCCGACACGACTTTTATGTAAGATATTAAAGTTTGTTTAAATATCGTCTGACTCGACCGTTCTTCACGACTCGATTTATACGACAACCGCGACTTTCCTTTTATCGACACTTTTAATTCGATTACTCCGACTCGGTCGGCCACGCCCGACGGAATTCCTCGCACCAAGATTTGCCCCGTGATTCAGGCGAATAAGGGATTCACACACTGAGTTTGTTATATATATTAATGTTTTATTCAATGATTACACCGACCGCTCTTTGTCTCACGTTGCTTACTTCTTATTGAGAAGCCCGGCGCGTTAATCTCTCGTATAACTTGTCTCTCTGTTAAACAGTGATCTTACTCGCAACAGTGATCTTATTCGGAAGAGAGTGTCGCCTCCGAATTGCCGGTGCTCCGGCAATGCTTTTCGCACGTGGCTTATGCCTGATCGCTAAATTGATACGCGCGCCTTTCTTCAGAGCGCGCGGGCTGCCAGCACTCCCGGAAAGTGGCGCCGCGCTGCCGATTTCTTACAATATATTGAGTATATATACAGTGTTACCCTGTGGGATCTTTCGGATGCCGCGAGGAGGAACGTCGGGAAGATAGCAGATTTTTTGTTGTAGCACTGTAGATTTTATGTTGTACAATTACACCTTTATTTGACAACTCGTTTTTACACTTTGATTCACCTTAGATTTCTAACTCTAAGTTCCCACAAATGATGCTCTGTCGAGCAGAGCCTTCGGCCGCAACACGTTTCGGGATTATTCCAACGACGCACGGGTGACGCCGGCTTTTATATCTCAGCCAATCAATCGTGATTGGCGGAGGAAAAATCGGACGATATCCGGTGTCCGAAAAGTGCAATGCAGACCATTGCATCTTTTCGGCCGCGCGTGCGACCTTTGGCCAGCGCGTCCTCGGACGCGCTATCACATTTCGCGTAGCGACCGCTGACTGGATCCTCGTGTCGGATTCCAGTAGTCTCGATAACCTTATAATAAGCATTTTAAACTGATCGATCACACAAATGGGAATTACATAAACAAAACATATAACTAAAACATATAACTAAAACATATAACTAAAACATATAACTAAACATACTGTTTAATCTTACACAAGCACCTTATAACACCTTTCCCCCGTTGGAAAAAGAAAAACTGACAGGGGAAGTTTTTCGTTAACTGTTTAGTTAGATTAGTGTAGTTGTCATGTGTTCAATGTGGAGTCTCCGATTCGTGTACCCACGGTGGATTTGTGAAGGTCGAAATTCACTATCCTTAAATTGTACTCGTCGCGTGATCTGTGTTTCCTGCGAGATTCGTTTTTTGTTTCTTACTACAAAATACATTACGACTATTACAATTAGCAATAGTAGTAATCCACCGAGGTCTGTGGGGTACACAAAATACGGTTGTTTGTATAACTCTCGGTCTAGGTTTGTGTTAATTTCTTGTATTTGGTTGTGTATTTCTTGTAACTGTATTTTGCCGAACGTTGTTTTCTAGTTTTAACTCGTCGGGTTTGTGTTGGTGATTTCGTAATTCGCTATTTTCGTGTGTGACTATGATGTTAAAACGTGGCAGGTAAGTATTGATTTGTGTATGTTCTACGACTGTTTTTGTATTAACAATGATATCCTTTGTTGAAAACCCACATTGTTTGAACACTTCAACTTCACCGGTCCCCTTCAAGACTTCTGTCTTGTCGGGTTGCTTTTCGCACCTGAAAGATACCGTTTGTTCGTTTATCGTTGAATACAGCCATACGCGCATTTGACTTAACTCAATCCACACAGTGTGATTTGACGTTACAAACGTCGTTTTACAACTTACATAATCACTTAGCTCATGTACATACGCCTGTATTTCGCACGGAGAGCTTGGTTGTATCCTATGAAGTGTCACCACGTTGTCGCAGACGTACTGACTCTGAACATTTGTACAACTTGCCAACTAGTCGTTTGACAGTAACACATACGTTTGTCGATTGCTGTCTACTGCGATGAGTGTATTCCGAACGTTTGCTACCGCAAACACGTCACCATGCACGTGTACCGGTAAGGGTATTACGTTATAAATATCATGTACTACGGAGCGTACCAACGGTACGTGAAGCACCACGAAAACATTCGTCTCCCTGCAGTACACAGCAACCGTCACGAACCGTTTTATTTTTACCCAACTATTTAAACTAATTTCGAATGGGAAGTATAATTCATTTGTTAGATGGTTATTTGTTTCATGCATACTTTGTATTATTTGTTCGACAGGAATTAGCTCCAGTTGCTCTAATTTGTTCGACGTTCCCGTTATAAGTTTTATTATGTCCTTCAGGTCAGTTTCCAACTCGTGTAGTATATTGGTTACAGAAAACAAATACTCGTTTAATAAATTTTCTTGTGTTTGTTTATTTACAGAAGCTATGATCTGTGACACTGACTTGGCTAGTAGATTCTCGTTATTTTGAATTACGCTTTCCATTCTACCGAGATGGGCTACTGTCGCGTTTAGATGGTTTTTAATCGCATGTTCCTCTGCTACTTGTCTACTTTCTAACAAGCTAATGTGTTCGGAGATAGCTTTTTCGTCCTCCGTATCCATGGTACCGAACAATTGCTTTGCTATTGAACCGATTCCGTTGACCAGTCCTCTGCGTTTACGTGTTGAGAGTCCTACGATGACTTTGATTCTTGTAAAAATTTTACTTATTTCTTGTTCTTTATTTAGTAGTTTTGTATACACTTCCTGACAACTTACTTTATTACTGTCGTGGACATCGCTATCCAAGCACATTTTGCTTGTTATTTTTAATGTATCATTTACTAGTGTGATTCGTTTTTCGATTGCCGATATATCTATTCTAATAACTAATTTCCATTTTTCGTCTGTTCTTAACAACGTTCCTCGCTTTTCGTAGTAGAGTCCAGGATTGTGTTGGAATCTTGTAATCTTATACTCGGACGGCTCGACTTCGCCGTTTACTTTTTGAGTGAAAACCAATGCGCGAGTTATCAGTAAGGTTCTACAAAACAAGAGAATACTTCATTGTTTAATGTTGCATTTAACTTACTTTAGTTGGACTCAGAGTGCTTCTTTTTTCTACGTGTCAGCTGTTTTTTATCTGTAACCTTAGTTTTTGTATCAGTTTTCTGCGTACGTTAGAAGTCTGATGATGGTCATGGTAACTTTTAAAGTCGCGTCTTGTCAGTCGCGTTCTGTCCGCTGCTTAATACATTTTAATTTGAGAGAAAAGAAAGAGAGGAGAAAAAAAATGGATCCGCCGGCCGTGAACCTACCTGTGTGTGTTGTGTGCAATGTTGAGGCTTCCTGGCCGTGGGCTTGTGATTGGTGTTGTGACCACGAGCCAATCATTCTTCTACTGTCAAATGAATCCTGCTTTATTTGTTGGGTGGCGGCTATACGAGCCGTACGGTTCATCACCGAACATCCCGGTCACTTCGACCGCCCTCTTCGGCTCACCGACGGCCCTGGCGCAATCATTTATCAAGCCGTCGAGGGCCCCGGGTGCTCTTTCTGCGAGCTGACCTGCCGCCCGGTGGCATGTCGTGGATGTATCCGTCGCCAATTCGTTGACGACCTGTTGTCCGCTTCGGAGGAGTGCGGGGTGTGTCGGTCCGTTGTCATAGACTGGATTGCGGTCACCGCGCATCACCCCCACCGTGACGCGAGCGAGACCCCCCAAAGGAGTCCTGCCTAGGCAAACTCCGACGAGGCCAACCGGTAAGTTTTTTAATTATCTATGTAATATTTCAATCTATTGGCATGCACCTGTACTGAGCGTCTTCCCTTTTTGACGACATACGTTACGTCGGAGATCTTTTCAACTACTACATACGGTCCGATAACGCTTCGAGCTTTTTTGATCTTTTTCGTCTTATTGTTTCATCAAACAGGAGAACCTTGTCTCCTACTTTGAATTTTATCGCGTTTATTTGTTTGTTGTATTGTTTTTTCGCTTTTATCTTTTTTTGTTTTAAATTTTCTCTGGCTATTTTGTTTGCAGCACATATTCTTTCTTTTAACTCGTGAGCGTAGTCTTCCATATTATAATTTTTTGCGGGTGGTTTTGACAATGTTGTCGGGAGTTCGGCTTGTCTCCCGTATACTAGTTCGAACGGTGTGAATCCCGTCGCGGTATGTGGTGTAGTGTTATACGCGAACATGGCGTAGGGTACCCACTCGTCCCAGTCAGTCTGTTCGTCACTGACAAAATGTCGAATATACTCGATTAACGTTCGATGCGATCTCTCAAGAGCCCCGTTGCTCTGTGGATGATACGCGGTTGTCTGTACCTTGTTGATTTTTAATAACTTGCACATATTTTTAAATACATCACCTACGAAGTTTGTACCCTGATCAGTGAGAATTACCTCCGGAATTCCGTATTCGCAAATTACCTTTATCGCGAATTCTTTTGCTACGATGTTCGCTTTTTGATTGGCTATCGGGATAGCCTTGCTAAATTTCGTCAAATTATCCTGAAATGTTAATAGATATTTATTTCCGTTGTTCGAAATCGGTAACGGTCCCACTATATCCAGCGCGCATTTTTCGAACGGTTTACGTGGCGTGTCAGTTATTACTAGCGGCATTTTAATTTTACGTGCTAATTTGTTTCTTTGGCAGAATGTACACTTTTTAATATAATTCTTCACGTCTTTAGTTAAGTTTGGCCAATTGTGAAGTAATTTGATTCGTTTTACTGTCCGTTCAATGCCCTGATGACCACCGATCAGTGTGTCATGGTATTCATATAGTATTGTCCGTTTTTCTTCTTCTGTGTATTTTCTTTCTTTCTTGTTTGTGAGTTCTTCTGCTTTATCCGTGATTGCAGTTCTTTCTCTCTTATTTGCACTTGCGTTGTCTGTTATCTTTCTTGCTTTCGCGCTTTCTTCTGTCTCACTTGCGCTCGTGTCTTCTTTTGTCTCACTCTCGCGCTTGCATTATCTTCCGTTTCGCTCGCGCTCGAGTGTTCTTCTGTTTTGCTTGCGTTTGCGCTTTTCTTTGTTGCGCTCGCGTTCGCGCCTCTCTTTGTCGTTCTTGTTTTTTCTCTTGCTCTTCTTCTAACCGTGTGTAATGCGTTTACGTGCTCTGTGTCGTCTACCGGGTGTCGGCTTAACGCATCAGCGTTTACGTTGGTTTTCCTTTTCTTGTGTACGATTTCGTAGTCGTAATCTTCCAGTTTTAATCTCCACCGTATTAATCTCGAACCGGGGTCTTTTACATTAAATAGCCACACGAGAGCTTTGTGGTCCGTTATTATTTTAAATTTTGTGCCATATAAGTACGGTCGAAAGTGTTTAGTACGCGACTCGCGTACGCAATGGGCTTATCTCTTCCCGCGTCGCTTTGCGATAAGACCGCTCCAACCGCGTAACCTGACGCGTCTGTCGTGACGATAAACTCGCGGTTGAAATCAGGATACGCTAATATAGGTGCCGTAATCAATTTTTCCTTTAAAATTTCGAACGCTTTTTGCTGTTCCGCGCCCCACGCGAACTTTGCTTCCTTACGCGTTAATTGTGTCAATGATTTCGCTATTTTTGAAAATTTATCAATAAATTTGCTGTAATATCTGGCCAAACCAATAAATGCTTGCACGTCGTTTAATTTTTTTGGTAGTGGAAAATTTTTTACCGCGTCTATCTTGGACGGGTCGGGTAGAATGCCGTTTTCCGTTATGATATGCCCTAAATACGTGACTTCTTTTCTTAGAAATTCGCATTTATCGGGTTGTGACTTTAACTTATTTTTTTTCAATCGTTTTAATACTTTTTTTAACCGGCTATTGTGTTTTTTTAGATTTGCCCCGTAGATCACGATGTCGTCTAAGTACACGAAGCATTTAACACCTTGCATCCCTACCAGTACCGTGTTCATTAATCTTTGGAACGTGGAGGGTGCATTTTTTAATCCGAATGGCATTCGGTTATATTCGAAATGCCCATACGACGTAGAAAATGCCGTTTTTTGCTTATCTTCCTCGGCCATAGGTATCTGATGATACCCCGAGGCAAGATCTAGTGTAGAAAAATATTTCGCATTTCCTAGTTGATCTAGTATATCAGTTATATTAGGAAGTGGGAATGAGTCTCCTACGGTGACGTCATTCAGTTTTCGGAAATCGATTACGACGCGTAACTTTCGTACTCCGGACGCGTCCAGTTTTTTCGGTATTACTAATAGTGGCGCGTTCCACTGACTCGTGCTACGTCTATGTTACGTCCTGGCCCACGGTTACGGTCGGACTATGGTGGAGTAACAGAGAGCTGTCGTTTCTCTGTCTATCTCCGCACAGCAGGTTGGCGATCCCGCTGCAACAGAGTCGAGCGAGTTTGCTTATGTTCGTCGACAGGTCAACGGCGTACGCCGATNACAGCAGGTTGGCGATCCCGCTGCAACAGAGTCGAGCGAGTTTGCTTATGTTCGTCGACAGGTCAACGGCGTACGCCGATCTTACTCTGTCTAGCGAACACTCACTCGTTGGTCTCTTTTCAAGTCTGGAGAATTAACTCCACGGACTAAAGACGAGACCGTGCGATCAATTGAGGATGTGGAATGATGAAAGGTCGTCTTAAACGGAGAAATTATGATACATATGATATTAATTTATTCATTTAATGGGTGTTAGGATTACAATTTTGAGATGTGTATTCGTGTGGATGAATGTGGTATCGCGGATTTTACATTTAAACGGAGGGTCATCGCTCGGAGGCTAGAGAGGGGGAATATATATATATATATGTGTGGATGCGTGACGCGAAGTGTGTGTGAGAGGCCTCCGGCGGGGTTTTACAGGTGTAACTGTGTCGGTAGCATGTTTAGACGCCAATTCGTGGTGTAGAGATCATTCCAGATCGATTTCTAGTATTTCCTGGATTTTTGCGGAACTTGGAGAGAACATTGTATAAAAATGGTGGACGGGAACTAAACGGATATCATCTATATAAGGGAATTTAACTGGGAGGAGTTTTCTAGCTGGAGTGGTGGTTATTACCCGGAAGATTTCGGAAGGATCTGTTGTTAGAGGGTCAAGGACAAAGTGGATTCTTTCCGGATTTGCTTTTTTATAGGTGGATGCTAATCGGAGAAAGTGTTGAAATCTAAGGTCGAGCGAAGGGGTGGTTGATCGTGTCGAGTCGGAGGATTCATCATCTACGGATTCGTCTCTGGATGTAGATGGTTCGGGAGAAGGAGAGCGAGGGGGAGGTGGAGGAGTCGGGGCGGATTGCAGGTCCGCGGGAGGATCGGGCATTACAGGTGAATAAGAGGAAGTTTCATACCACGAATCGTCGTGTGTATGTGTATCTGTGTGTGCGTGTTCCGAAGGTGTCGGTGAGTGTGAGTGCGCGTGCAATTGATTTATATGTATATCGGTGGGGTTTTCTATCCTATTGTTGCTGCCGGAATCGTCTCCTAATGTTGGAGGGGAGGTGGCGTCAATGGGCCTGGTCGACTCCGCTTCGTTTTGCGCGAGCGCTGCCGCTCGTCGCAATTTTTGACTTTGTCGGTGCCGCCGGTGCCGGCGGTTGGAATGCGAACGGCGGGGTTCCACTTAAACGGGAGGTTCTCTTAGCAAGTTATTATTTATTGTAAAAATGTGAACGAGGTTAACATTCGGAACTGATTTCTCATTCTGCCGACATCATGCTTGATCAAAGAAGAGTTGTCAAAAAAAAAGGAAAGGGGAAAAGGGCTAATTCTCTCTCTCTCTGCCGGTTGCTATTCACGACCAGAGTCGCGAACTGCCCTCCCGGCGAGGATGGTTAAGCGAGGAATTGACTTCTCGGCCGGTTGCTATTCACGACTTAGAGTCGCGAACTGCCCTCCCGGCGAGGGTGGTCAAATGAGGAATTGACTCCTCGGCCGGTTGCTATTCACGACTAAAGTCGCGAACTGCCTTCCCGGCGAGAGTGGTCAAATGAGGAATTGACTCCTCGGCCGGTTGCTATTCACAATTAGAGACGCGAACTGCCCTCCCGGCGAGGGTGGTCAAATGAGGAATTGATGCGGAGAAGCAAAAGAGTATATTTTCGCGATGCTTTTAGGCGGTTATGCGTCACTGGTAGGTTCCGAGTATTAACCTCGAGTTAGATCTTTAACTAGTGGAACTCCCGATTAAAATTTGTGGGTGGACTTACTACTTGCTGCTACTGGTGATGCGATTTCCTTCACCCCTTCGGCCCGTACGGCTGGCTAGGTAGTTCGGTGGATTCTCGGCACACTGGTTGCACTTGCACTTGTAACTTGTATGCGTCGCGACTTTGCTGCGGCAGAATCAGTAAGTTTTTCTGGATACGCGGCGCGATTCTTTCTGAGTTTCCGATTCCGAGAGCCCTGGCTTATGTACCGTTTTGAGTAAGCAAGGACTCTCCCAATCGGGAACTCAAGTGAGCTTTGCTGGTTCCTATTTGTTAATTAGTCGGTCGGGCGACTTCCGAGATCGCCAATCGGCGACGATCTCTCGCTTCGGTCGCCTCGTCCGATTTTTCGGGGAAGGAAAAAGGGAGAGTGTTGTCTTTTCAACCACGCCGCATAGACCCCTTGTTGTTTGTTTGTAATAAAAATGCCGGAGTTTCTATTTGCGCCGGCCGCTCTAATTTTTATGACCGGCGTTTTCATGACCCGGAGATATCCGGGTTTGTTTGGAAAGCTGCTCGAATAGTTATCTAAAATTTCGTGTTATTGCTAGGCGCAGTTTATCTTTCCGGGCGTCGATATAATTTTCGTTTGTTCTCCTATCGTGGAGCTTTAAGTTTCCAAACGATAGGAGACCCGTTCGAGTTATTTATTATCAAAAAAAGAGGGGTTTGCTATGCGTTGGCGCGTAGCGTTGCAGCAATAAGGGGACCGTGGAGTCTCCAGGACGTAACATCTAATTAAACCGTTTTCTAACATTTCATTTATCTGTTTATTTACCTCTTGCTTGTGTTTGTCAGGTAGTCTGTATGGTCGTACGTTTATCGGTCTGCAGTCCGTCTTCGTCGGTATGTAATGCGATACCGCGTTGGTGCAGGTCAGTGTCTCTCCCTGGAGATGAAATATGTCGCTATATTCCTCGCAAATTTCTTTTAAACTTTTTTCTTCTTTTTGATTTAAGTGTTGCATGCGTAATGAGGCTTTCACTATTTCCTGTCGCTCTATTTCTGATTTTTCTATCTCTACCTTGGCGACCTGTGCCTTTGCTTCTTGCGTATCTAACTACAATTTGTCTAGTGTTACATGTGGCATTCGCATCTNCACTTCTTTTTCCGTGGTGTTTATCACACTCACGGGGCATACATTGTTCTCAGGTTGCACTAAGCAACTCCCGATAAAGATTCCCGGCTGTTCCTCTTTTGCCTGCACGACACCCACGTGATTCACATTTGTAAATGCCCGTATTATTGTCTCGCACCGCGGCGGTAACGTTATTGCGTGATATGGATACAAGACCATTGAGTCTTTTCCAATTATTATCTTTCCTTCTTTATGACACGGTATCGCGTGATATTTTTTAAGAAAATCGTTTCCTAGGATTCCCTGGTAATTGATCGGGAAATCGTTTCGCACTACGTAAATCGGATGTGTTAATTTGTTATTTTTTAACTGAATCGTTGCGTTAAATTTTTCTATTACGCGCGCGGTATGTCCTGTTACTCCGGTTAGTTTCATTTTTAATTTTTCAACCAAGGTTTTCCCTTTTAAATATTTTACTTTTATTAGTGATATAGTCGCACCCGTATCATATAACAATTCGGCTGTGTCTCTTTTTGTTTCGACAATCGGTACGCTCACTAGGTCTAGACTTGCATGGTTCGCTGTCACATGAAGCTCTACTGCTTCTATTGCTTTATTTTTTCTTCTGTGGTTGCATTCTTCATCACTACTTGAAGAATCACGATCTTCGCACGTATTCACTTTGCTTTTATCGTACTTAACAAACTTTTTCTCTTTTTCTTTCGGCTTCTTTTCGCTTTTATTTTTTCCGTTGAGCAACCAGCACTCATCTCTTTTGTGCCCCGCCTTTTTACAGTAATTGCAATAATTTTCCGTAGCATTTATCCGTCGCCCTTCTGGTTTCGGTAAACTGTTTTGGCTTGAGCGACACTCGCGCCCGTAATGCCCTGTTTTCCCGCATTTGTAACAATTATGGTTTCTGTTAGTATTTCGTGGTTGTGGCGGTACTCGATTTTTGTTCGTTCCTGCGGCCTTTTCTTCCGCGCCTGCTCCCGCTATTGCTTCTTGGAGCGTATTGTAATTGCGTGATCTTATTATTAATTTAAGGTCATCTTTTAGCCCGATTTGGAAATGATGCAAGGCTTGTTCCTTGATCGTTTCCAAGATAATTCTCTTTTGTTTATTGGTCCGCGCTTTTCCTTCGATCATAAATTCGTAAAGCTCCATGGCAAGTTGGTTTACGCGTTGTCCAAACGTTAACGCGTTTTCCCCCGTTTTCTGTTTTAGAGAACTGAACTCAATTTGTAGCTCCGTTGTGCCCTTTTTAGCAGAGTATGTTGCTTCTAACTCATTTTTTAGTTGCTCGAAACTGTGAATATCTCGCGTTTCAAAGTCCAGCAAGGCCTGTCCCCTTAGTTTGGTGCATAGTATTGCTTCTAATAGCGTTCTTTCGTCTACCGGGTTAATATTTTTCATCGCGTAAGTACACGCACTTAAAAATTCGCGTAACTGCAGATATCAAATTACTCTTTAGGTCAGAATTATGAGCTATTTATGAGCTTTTAAATAACCTTACTTTAGATTTTTGAGCTGCAACTCCTGGCACGCAAAATTACCTTGCAAGTATTTTTGCAGGAGAGAACCTACTCTTTCCTATATACAAAAGAAAGACTTGCTACGGAAATATAACACGAACACTTACAAATAAAAAAATACACACATTACGACCTATACACATCGACCCCGGAGAAAGAATTTCACATTTTACCACAAGAGAAAAGTACTCTAAGAATAAGACGGCTTCGTTCTTTACTAAATATTGTTCCCTCATATAAAAGCTTGCAAAATATGCAGATTGCTAATTTTGAAATCTACCCCCGGAGTAGAAATTGCACTTTTTACCCCATTTTACAAGAGAGAAGTACTCCAAAAATAAAACAACCAGCGTAGTTCATTAAGAAATTGTGTTCCCTGATTTATGAGCTCGCAAAATATGCAGTTTGAAATTTTCGAACTCAACTCAAGAGTTAAGAGTTTTAATTTTAATCAATTTAAATATAGTTTATATATTATATTGTAATAATTGTAATAATTGTATTATATATCGTCTCGTTACGAAAGTAAATGAAGTTGCTAAGTGAGAGAGAGAGAGAGAGAGAGAGAGAGTGAGTGGTAATCTCTAACGTTTATAAACTAGACGTTTTTATTTCGTACGTTCCAACTTTTAATCTATTCGTCATAAATCTGCTATATTCTACGCGTAAATTGGCTTTTCCATACTTTCTATTCCATACTTTCAGTTTCTATCAAACTTGCGAGAACTATAAATAGTTAGTGCGTGAATTATACTTGTTCTAAAAATGTTGCCTTACGGAACGATTTTATCTCATAAGTGAAAGGTGCATCGCACGTGTGACGTCAATATTACTTGTTGGGAATTTTCTCGAATGGCTTTGACGCGATATTTGTGGAATAATGCGCGCGAAACATGCGCAAACACCGCAAACACAATTATCATGTATGTAACTCCTTGCGAAACGCAAGAACCATACAGTCTCTTTTATAGAAGATTATAGTTTATTTGAATCACAAGATTAGCTTATTACGTCACAATTCAACAAATTATTAAAAATTTAAAAGGATTTTAGCAAAAAAAGAAACATATTTTGTAAAAAGAATTTCTTTCAAAATTACTTTACTGTACAGAATTATTACTTCTAAACGCGAAATATATAAAAGGTAAATAAGAGCCGTACGTTAGATGTTGTGGGGGAAATGTATGTATATATGTATGTATTCACGTGTAAATTTTACACGTGAGTTTTTTGAATTGAAATATAAATTTTTAAATTCATATAGAATGCTATATTTGCATCACATATATGAAAGACCCTGTATACTTCTCTAACTAATTTTAAAATATTGCGAAAAAAACACCTCGGCCAGAAGTCGAACCTGGAATCTCCAGCTTTTCGTGCCGTAGAATTATTATTGTTAATTAATTTATGTATTATGTATACATATACATTAATGATATTTTTTGGCAATATCTCTGCTATAAAATGTGCGCTTTTTATATTGTGTTTAGTTTGCGCAAAAAACTTTTATGTCATTTAAATGCGTTAAATATTTAATTGTTTTTTGAATATTTACGATTTGATAACATTAAGCTGATTGCATAGATATTTTTATGCTAACAATATAAATAAGTAAACTTAAACATTACTGCATTAGTTTGGTCACTCTTTTGCGTCTATTCTGCGGAATATATAACATAATAATACATATTTAATGCTTTGCACAAAAAACTTTGCGCGCATCTCATGCGTCCCAAATTAATGAAACAGATAAAACGTAACAAAGATAAAGAAATATTATTTCGATGATGTATAAAAAGTTTGCAAGTCAATAATAATGGGCAAAAAACTAAAATTATTATTACTTAAATTATTATAT
>NW_018020824.1:8363-14576 GCF_002006095.1 Pseudomyrmex gracilis | reverse complement strand
TATATATATATATATATTTATATTATATATATATATTTATATTATGTGTGCATTTACGTATATAATAATTATGTATATTTAAATTTTTTGTTTATTTAGTACTTGCTTGGTTTAAAAACAAAGATGATAAAAGAAGAAATAAAAATAGAGATAATCTCCTTATTGTCTTAAATTATAATTAATATATTAAATTATATTAATTATAAGAGAGAGTAATATATTAAATTATTATAGGGAAAAAAAAAAACAGAAAAATTAGTGACAAACCTTAAAATATTTAGAAATCTGATGCGTCAAATATGTTATTTTTCAAAGTAGAGATTATCTTTATGAAGAGAGAGAGAAGCAAAAAGTTTGGGAAAAAAATAAAGATTCTACGTACACACTTCTTCATACAAACTGTCGCCATGTCTATTGTGAACGTCATCATATTGCTATTTAACACAATTCTCTCAAAACTTTTTTTTTCTCTTCAAAGTTTACGTAATCCTCGTCAGTGTCATGAAACACATAGCAATGACAAGCTTTAATTGATTGTATCACACGACATATACAATTATATAAATTTTGCGAATGTTGCTTGGCTTTCCAACAATCCGTTAACAATTTCCGCATCTAATATTCTCAGTATTATCGCGCATCTATTTACATATGCGATATACAGAAAAGTTCGTTCGTGTGAATACGTAATTAATTATAGTTTGGCGAATGGGAAACATGATTTCTGTAACTGGATCATTGCCGATCGTAGTAACAAATTATCAAAACGTAGACTGATATTAACACTAAAAAAATTAACAGTTCTGCTTCCTATTTGCTATGTAAACGTGTGAGAAAAAAACTGCAACAAACAAATAATGACTCTGATATCATGCGTACCTCGCCTACTTTAAGGAAATAGATGTCGGCGTAATATTGCAGCTAGCAATTCTGACAATTTGATTAGACTTAGGTCGCGTTTTTCCGTGAATTGTGAAACAGGTTTTCTTAATTCGCAAAGTGACGGGAGTTTTCCATGAAATAATAAATGATTTTACGTAATATCATATCGTAAAACCGTTTCATTACGACTGTATATGTTATTGCTGTACAATTTGTGTAATATAACTTAAAATTTAATTCAAATTTAATTCAAAGTGAATTTAAATTAAATTTAACTCAAATTTAATTCAAATTAAATTCGAGTTTTTCTAGGATATACTTGAGTAAATTTTGTTTGTTTTTTTTTTTTTAATTAAAGTTTTTGAGCAAGAATCTGTTTTTGTAATTAGAAAATTACGTAATTTTTTTATTTTTACGATTAATAAATCTGCAATTAATTTTACAGTTAGATTTTACTAAGTATCGATTTCACAAAAACAAAAAAATTACTTCCTCGAATATTTGACAAAACATATTCTGCAGTCATAAACGTGTATAAAAGATGTACCATAACATCATTATAAACAGTATCTTGGTTATTCTATGAAGCCACTCCATTCTGAAACATAATAATAATAATAAATTAATTAATTATCTTGATCCTTTATATCTTTTAGCATATTTAAAATTTATTACTTAGCAAACAACTTGCAAAGCAAAATCGGAACGTTTAGTTACGTAATTATGTTTTTTTTTATATGTAATGAATTAACAAGCATTTCCACGAGAAATATTGACATGAATTCGTCGAACTTGAAATTACGAACAAGAGGTCAAGATAAGCGCTTCTTACGAGACGGAGAGTACAGATCTTAATTACGATAATTATAATCAGTTGACGTAACAAAAAAAACGTTATACAAGGAAAATTGATTGAATGTCAGTATTGCACTAAAACATTTAAAAAAAAGTGTTTTATAGATTAATTTATAGTTTTAAGAGAATGTTGAACCGTTTTGTTTTACCGACACTTCTTATTTTAGAACTTATTCTGCACTCATTGATCGGAATTATGAAAATGAAAATCAGAATGAAAAATTCTTTTTCAGACTTAATATGCTAAAAAAGTGGAAAATATAAAAACATAAAAACATTCAAGAAAAACGGAAAAAAAATTCTGGTCTGTTACGACTAGAGATGGCCGATTGTGAAAAAATAATTGATTTCGAAACAATTCGATTTTTCAAATAATCGATTGTGTTAGATCGATTATTTGGAAAATAATCGGAAAATAATCGATTATTCGTTTTCTTTTTAAATCAAATAAAGACAAAAAAGAAATTGTTTTAATTAAAAGAAATTATCTTATTTAGTAGAAAATACCGAAATATTTAAAAGAAAAGTCGCATTGCGTTACGTTCTTTCGTACCTAAAACATAAATGAAAATAATTATTAGGTAATGCAAGTCACAAAGTGAATGAAAAAATATAATTATTATTAGATATAATTATACATATATCACCTGAACCATTATAGCGTAGACATACAGCATGCGTGTATACTCATTAGTCTTATTTCAAATATGTTCGTTATCTCAACAAAAATGGAAAGTATATGCGTGGTGGAAAATTGTGGATTCTTATGGTGCGTTTTATTTTTGATAAATAAAAATACAAATGGAGAAACACATAAAGAAACACATTTATGTTAATAAATAAAAAGAAAACAAAGTATATTTAAACATAAAGACATTAAAAATATTAATGTTGTAAAGATATTAAGAGTCGACAAGAATCAAACTGCACTTTTGCTGAAAGTGCATTAAAAAAACTGCTTGCATGTAGTTTAATTTTTTAGAACTTAAGGACCAAATTGCAAAATCTCCGACTCTTTACTATAAAGTTGCGTATTTATATAAAAAATACATTTTTAAAAATCAAGACAAAACATCACTAAATCAGAAGAAAGCAGCGGACGAGATAAACAACAAACTGGAAATAGAAGTTTTTTGTTCGATTACCGATTATTTGCAACCCAAAAACAATCATACAATCGATTAATCAAATTTGTAACAATCGCAAGAAAAACAATCGATTATGAACAAAAACAATTCGATTGTCGATTAGTCAAGTCACAATTGGCCATCTCTAGTTACGACATAGTCCACATTTTCATTTTATATAGAAAATTGGCAATATGAATCCAAACAATTGCTAATTTCCACTTCTAGAGACATAAACAATTATTTTGAGTGTCTTAGGAAAACATTTTGAAGCTTATAAAAAACGAGTTCTAAAACAAGATTAATGCAGGTTTAGCAAAACCGCCGGTGAGACACATACGTCTCTAGTTACGACATAGTCCACATTTTCATTTTATATAGAAAATTGGCAATATAAATCCAAACAATTGCTAATTTCCACTTCTAGAGACATAAACAATTATTTTGAGTGTCTTAGGAAAACATTTTGAAGCTTATAAAAAACGAGTTCTAAAACAAGATTAATGCAGGTTTGGCAAAACCGCCGGTGAGATACATACGTCTATCCGTGTTTCTCTTGTGTCATTTATCCTTGCTTTGATTCGACTCGGTCCCGAGCGAGGGCACCACTAGACAGCGTAGCGGCTGAGTGGCAGCTTATCGGACTTTCGCCGACGTTCAGCATCTTCTTAAGAGGGTACTAGACTTTTTTGTTATACTGATCGAACGAATAATTAGCAGTTTAATTAGATTTATTTTTGTATTTACTGCACAGACAGATAAACAATTTTCCAAAATAAAAGAAAATAGTCAAAGGAATCTCTGTCGGGTCTCAATTTTCTAAAAATTTAACAAAATTGTTTTTGCAGTTACTGTTATCTTGATATAATGTTGTATTATATTTCAAAGTTAATACATAAAAAAAACAACAGACAGAAATAGAAATACTATCCAAAAATGTAATAAGATCATCAGACTATGATTTAGAAACCTACAATAGACAAAAGATCTAAACTACGTTTAAATCTAACATAACTTCTTTTTACATGTGTGTCCTTGTTTCTCTAACGACGCCTTATGGTTGATGTCACTTGTATTGGTAACAATAGTCACGATATATGTAGACGCTTCAGTACCCTCTTAAGAGGGTACTGGATACTGACTATAGAGGCCTGTAAATTGACGTTTTAATATTTTGTTTTGTGCCGTATTTACTGCATCAAATCCAAAATGCTTCTACAGAAATAAGTAACTTGTACTAAGAGTTTGCTGTTGTTCTTTAAAATGTCAAAATTTAGCATAAATGTTTTCTTATACAGTTTTCTTCTATAACCTCACCATATATTCATGTATATAAACTTATTTCTGAGCTTATGTACGTATTTACACTGAATTATAGCATTAAGTACGACAAAAAAGAATCCAATGAGATACTCAGATTATGATTGAAATGTGTTGGCGAGAAAAAGCGATTCTCGTGATGACAGTATAGGTTATTATATACTATCTTTGTAAATGAAAAAAAGAGCATTATATACCCATTTTCAAAAGCACTATGTAGTTTTTTATATTTAATTGCTTTTGTAGAAGCATTTTTCATATAATGCAGTACAAAATTAGAAATTAGAGAAATTTAGGTTTCTAAAATGTCAATTTACAGGTCTCTATAGTCGGTATCCACTCTTAAGAAAGTGACATCAACCATAGAGCATCGTTAGAGAAACAAGGACACAACAAAGACTCGACAGAGATTCCTTTGACTCTTTTCTTTTATTTTGGAAAATTGCTTATCTGTCCGAGCAGTAAATACAAAACTAAATCTAAACTGCTAATTACTCGTTCGATTGGTATAACAGACAGGTCCAGTACCCTCTTAAAAAGATGCTGAACTGATAAAAAAAGTCCGCCACAAATGCCATTTAGCAGCTACGCCGTCGGGTAGCTGGCGTCATCTCTCGGGATCGAGTCGAATAAAAAAAAACAAGAATAGATGACATGAGAGAGACAAGGATAGACATATGTGTGTTTCCGGCGGTTCTGCTAAACCTGCATTAATCTTATTGTCACATTTTCTTTTTTTATAAGCTTCAAAATTTATTTCTAAAACAATCAAAATATTCGTTCATGTCTGTAGAATGGCTCGAATAAGTTGTGTTATGATTCGTACTGTCACTTTTATATACGAAGTAAAAATGTTGTTTACGTGATAATAATCCATAAACTTTTTTTTGCTTTTCTTGTTGATTCTTGTCGGGTCATATTTTAGCATATTCTTTTTTTATTCTAGAGAAGCGTTTTCCATTCCGATCAATGGATGCAAAGTAAGTTGTGCAATAAAAAGCGCCGGTAAAACAGGAAAGTTCAGCATCCTCTTAAACATACTTCTAATTAAAATATTTTGAAAGGAATTTTTATATCTTCGTTAATTTAGAAATTAGTTTTAACTTGGGAAATCCTGTTTGCCACAATTTCATTTGTTTAGATTAACTGTTGCACAGATCCCGTTAGTCCAAATCTCATTTGTACAGAAAATTTTTGCGTAAATCTCGATTGTTCATAGTGGTTATTGTACACATCTCGCACTTAACCACACATTGCACAGAACATTGCACATACATTATTTATACAAATGATCTTATTGCACAGAAACATCAGTGCACATAAATTATTTGCTTATCCTTTTGCGCATCACGTTACCTGTAAAACACAAGCACAAATGTATTGAAACTTCCACGCAGTATTTTCGATCTTTGATACTTTCCACACTTCCAAGTTTTGATATTTTCGTTTATGTGGTAGAGCACAAAGGGACGAGCCTAAACATGTACTTTTCAAACTTATCGCTATTATGCTTTTACTAATGTGTTGTGATAATTTATGCATTATCTAATAAAAAATACATTTTTAAAAATACATTACTAAAAATAATAATATTTTTATATTAACTTAATACGTTAATTGATGCTTCTGTGCAATAGTCATTGCACGAAATCTGTGCAATGATCACTATGGACAATTGGGATTTTTATAACATTTTTTCTGTATAAAAACGGGATCTATGCAAGTCGATCTAAACAAATAAAATCTTGGCAATTGGAACCCTGCCGATTATATATACGTAGGCATGTAGTTAATATAAAGAACGTGCATGAAAAATATAGGTTTTGTGTATGATAACTTAATGCAAATATCATAATTGTGTAAATTCAACACAATAAAGTTGTTACGTCCTGGACTTCACGTCCCCTTTTTTTTTGCAACGTGAGAACGATCTTTTCGTTCTGAGAATCATAATAATCGTAGCTTTAAGAAACCGAGATGCTGAGACTTCCCGGATGGAGGACAGGAGTCGGGCTGTGGCGATAAGAAT
>NW_018020824.1:0-6303 GCF_002006095.1 Pseudomyrmex gracilis | reverse complement strand
GAACAAGCTATAGCGAGAAACACTCGTTGGCTTGTTTACGACACCGAAATCTCGCTCGACCCGCGCACTTGACGCTCGAATCTCTCTGGGTCACTGTGCCGGGAGTTGACATATAAGTGTCATGTGTCGGTTGCGTCACTCCTCAAGGGTTCGACCGTTACCGTAAGCCTAGGACGTAACAAAATATTTGACAAAATTTTTAAAAAGTATTTTAAATGAAACACTGTGCATGTACATGTTTATAATATTTTGCTTATTCCAAAATAAAAACGATAATAAACAATTAAAATAGACCAAAAAGCCGGCGATTCAACGTTGGATGGTTGTAGTATTTTTCAAAATCGGAGTAACTCACATCTATATAGTGAATAAACGTTTCAATCATTAATTTATTGTGATCTTCTTCAGCAAAGATTTTACAATTCAATATTAAATTTTAGATTAGAAAAGCGGTTACTTATAGAACACACAATAATATATATTTTTAATTGGACTATTCGTTACAACAAGTACGCACCTATCCAGAACTAGTCAGTAACAGTAACCGTGCAACTGCAAAACAACAAAATAAATAACCACTAACTTAGAACAATACGCATACAAACGAATTGTCTAAGTATTGGAAAGTCTGTAAATGAATAAATAAATACTGTGAAATTAATCGGTAAAATTTGCAACTAGTTTGTCAGGAATGTGTGTTAAGATGGACCGAAAAAAGTAAAAGTTGACAGATCGTAACGTAATAGGATTCTATTTTGATTGTGATTTGACACTAATATTAGAGGGTTAAAAATTGAATCCTGTCGGATTTTACTACCTTCAAGTGGTAAAATAATCGAAAAATTGTCAAAATCAACGGTATCTTGGAAATAATATTGAAGGGTTTATTTTGTACAACAGTGACATGTGAACAGTCAATATTACCACAAAGACACACATTCTGCATATTTTAACTTCCAGAGACGTTTCACGTGTGTTGCAGTGGCGTTTTCGGAAGAAGCCGTCAATAATAGTATCTATTCAAATGGATAGTATCCATTCGTAATGACGTCTGCTCCTGTTGGAAGACAAACTGCACCTTCTTTTAATTTCTGGGCCTGTCCCAGAATAGAGCAGCGCTTGTTCTTTCGCAAAATAAGGTTCATATTACTAATCGCAACAAAGTGAAAAAAAAAAGATAATTCAAGCGTCGAAGAATCACAAGTTGACGAAACTAAACCTTGTGAGACGCAGTCTAATAGAGAGATCAAAAGCAAATCACCTTTTGTTCAGCGCGAACGCTCAGCTACAAATGAGTTCCTGCTCCGCTTTTGCGCGGTACATCAGCAAAAAAGAATACAGCGACAAGTACGAACGCATTGGTACGAAACACACTAGCAACGCCGAGCGAAGTCAAATACAACTGTGTCCAGCGCGCTTACCACTCAGCACACAACACTTGACTTTTCTTCTCTTTTACCTCTTTAACACTACTTTTCCTTATTTAAAATATTTTTAAAAAGTAGTTTGTAAAGTCAGTCAATTTTTAATATCTGATGCCAAGTTTGGGCGTTTGAATACGACGAACAGAAGCATTCGAAATACAGATAACAAACATTACAAGGAGTAGTTTGACAATCCTCTGAAACGCTCTCTCAACGTACGTAGGACACGTGTATCTCCGGAGGTTAAAATATAAGTTCTAGATAATATCTGATTATTGATATTATATATATAAAGTTTTGCACAAAATCGAGCTATTACTTTCATTCCGAAAAACATCTGATTTTGACTATAAAAAATCGCTTATTGACGGTCCCCGAAAACGCCACCGCAACACACGTAAAACGTCTCTGGAAGTTAAAATATGCAGAATGTGTGTCTTTGTGGTAATATTGACCGTTCACATATCACGTTGTACAAAATAAACCCTTCAATATCATTTTCAAGATAATGTTAATTTCGACAATTTTTCGAAATTTTGCGGCCAATTTACCACCTGAAAATAAAATCCGACAGAGAATTCAGCTTTCAACGCTTTAATACTGGTGTTAAACCACAACCACAGAACCCTATTACATTACAATCGATCAATTTTTACTGTTTTTCGGTCCACCTTAATGTGCATGTTAAGAATAAAAAAATTTTTAGTTAAAGTATGAGTCAAAAGAAAAGAGAAAAAGAAAAAAAACTTACTGATAATTAGAAGATTAGCAACAATATTCTTATGTCGTTGACACAAAAATAACGGGACTGAACAAACCGTCTTAAAAGACATGTAAAATGTAAATGGATAGTATCAAAATTGGATGTAGTATCGTTGTTCACGAACATTCCGATTGGTATGGCCGTGAGGAGCATTAAGATAAGATGGAAATATATCAGACTCCACACAAAGATTCCTCTCTCCGAGTTTTTGAAAGCGGTTGAATTTGTGTTGTCATCCACTTATTTCGCGTTTAGTGGGAATATTTATAAACAAACTCACGGGTACCCATGGGAGTCCCCGTTATCCCCGATTATCGCGGATATAGTTATGCAAGATTTAGAGTCTTTCGTTTTGAAAAAGTTAAAATTTAAACCAATTTTTTACTTTCGGTATGTGAATGACATCATTTTAACTGCGCCGAACAGAGACTAGGATTATCTTTTAGACAGTTTTAATGGATACAATGAGAGGCTGAAATTTATGATTGAAACACAGGATGGGAACTCATTGAGCTTCTTAGACGTAAAATTAGTAATAACTAGAGAGAAGGTAATAATTTGCGATTCGCAACATAAACCTACTTTTTCGGGTAGATATCTAAATTATCACTCACAAGGGGAACATCAGACATTGCCCCCTCCGATTTGGCTGAATTTTACATATATTGTAAGTTGACCCTCCTACTACATCGTCGTAAAATAATAGGACGCACTTCTCAAGCATTTGCGAGAAAAACGCGTTAAAAAATTTTCGTGTGCTTAATATACTGTTAAGTGTGAACAGTTTGGCAGCTAAGCAGTGTGGCTTAGTGGGAAAGGCGTTCGACTACCACTCTGCATTATGCTGGTTTAAATCTCATTTTTTCGAAAATTTTTTTGTTACATTGTTTACTTTGTTGCATTGTTTATTTTTATCGACAAATAAAAAATGTTATCAAACGATTGCAAAATTGTTATACGATAATGCAACAAGACATTTGTACTCGCGAGGATGCAATAAAAATACACTCTTTGCTATTGCATCAATTAAGCACTCCAATTTTTAAACCAATGCTTTTATATGCTTGGTATGCGTCAAAATTAATAGAGGAAAGACTCATATTTCTTAATATGAATGAAATTTGTTTTTCAACTGCCGTTAAGAAACTGTGCGTTTGTAAAAATGGAGGTTTTATTCAATGTTCTCATTGCAGATTAATATTATGTTTTACGTGTTTTTATTATAATTATTATTCCAAAATATGTAATTTGTCCGAAAATGAATCTGAAGACGAGTAATTTTTCTTTAAAATATAATAAAAGAATTACATGTTTTTATATTGCATTTGAATTTGTTTTCATCTTTATTTATACTTTATTTAAACTTTTTATTGTGCATAACACAACATTAACTTTTTTTTATTGCATAACACATCAAATTCTAGTCTAAATTTAACTTCCACAACATGTAAAGCAATGTAAATAAATACATAATTTTTAAATATTATTAATTTTATAATAAAAACATTAATTTTTTAGATAAAATATTAAACAATACATATAACAACACGCTCACATAATAAGCTACAATACAAATGTAAAAAAAAATTTCGAAAAAATGAGATTTGAACCAGCAATATGCAAAGTGATAGTCGCACAAAAATTTTTAAATTTGTTTTTCTCGCAAATGCTTGAGAAGTGCGTCCTATTATTTTACGACGATGTATTGAAAGGATCAACCTACAATATATATAAAGTTCAGCCAAATCGGAGGGGGCAATGTCTGGTGTTCCCCTTGTCAGCGCACCCAATTTTGCAAAAAATAGGAACAATTATTAGCATGGTAGATAGGGCCATGTTGTTATCCCATCCAGTGTTTCAAGAAAAAAATTTAAAATTAATAATCAGCATTCTTATTTCCAACAATTACCTTTTGGAATTAGTATTCAAAATTATCAACAATAGAATTAAATATCTTATTACCAATATTATTAACTTTTCCGATAAAACAAAAAATTCAAATTCCCAACAAAATTTGCGCAACGGAAAGAAAAATTTATTTGTAGTACCGTACATAAATGACTTGTCGAAAACAATTTCCAAGTTTTTGGAAAAGAGAGACGACACTTTGTTAGCGTACAGAAGTGTGAACAAATTAAATAGATTTATCAAAACTCTTAAAGATCCGATTAAACACAATCAACAGAAAAATGTAGTACGTCATTTGCAATGCAATAATTGTGAAGCTTCTTATGTGGGTCAGACCAAGAGGAAGCTTAAAACGAGAGTTGCGGAGCATAAGAATCTAATTAACCATCTGAGATCAAATCAACGCACTGAGAATGCTTTTGTCGTCACACAACATCGAATAGATACAGATCATACATTTAATTGGCAAAATATCAAAATTTTAGATTCAGAAAAATCATTTTATAAAAGGTCCGTATTTGAAATGATTCATATCAAACTACAAAAACATTCAATTAATGTTATGTTGGATAAACTAAAGCTTTATTTCTCGTTTTTGGAGTTATATAAAGCGACATAGGCGTTCTTGGTTCTTCTGGTTTGATGTTTACGCATGACAAGTGAAGCGTAGGGTGGAGGAATGTTATTTAGAATAGGAAGTTTGTGAAGGATGTAGCTCAGTCTGTCGGTAACCATCTCGCTAGTATGTTGTTATTATAAAGTGTTTCGTACCTCTTTTGCGAGACTGTGAAATCGCGAGTTTGGCGGTGATGTAAAAACCGATAGACTGAGTTCTTCCTATAACTACTACCCATCATTCTATAAGTTGTTTTAAAGACTTATAATCGAGATTGTTATACATCATTAATGTTAGACTATTTAATATTTTGTAAAAATAAATGTAGAATACTGAAGAAAACCATAATCACGGATTAAAACGTTTATCAAATATAAATAAAGAAGTTATTGAACCGAAGACCTGGTTTCTTTCCTCAGACTGCCACTTCCCTACTCTTATCAAAATGTAAATGTTAGGTGCCAGAATGTCAAAAGCAGTGATTGACAACTTAAGAGAGGGAGAAAAGGTATAGACACGTGACTGACTAATATAACACTTTACTAGTTCAGCTTTTTTAATAAAGGTGTGCATATTGAATCAAGAAGCTCAGTGTTTTTAATAGAATTGACATCAACTTTTTGCATCTTAATATGTACTATTTCAGAGATGTCTCTTATGGTAGTACTGTTCAGTATGTTGGATGTTAAGGAGAGATTGGTCGGTGTGAGGAATAAGTTCTATATTTGAACTTATTATAATACTTTTATTATTCCTGCTCCTTACAATGTTCCTTACAACGTTCTTTACACGGTTGTTTCTCACTATAATACACTCTCCGGCTTGCGCAGCCACACAGTGAGCTAGCAATCCTATTACAATCTCCGCCCTGTCTCGATCCCGCGATCGATTTATAGTCATTGATCGCGTTGATCCAGCAGGTCTCGTTCGGCAAATTCGCCGTATCGTTCTTTTTAATTGTTCATTTTGTGGGTTAATGTTATTCGCTGCCGTGTGTTAATTGTTATAAGCGCAGTTTGTTCTCTCTATTTTATTTTCCGTAATTCTATTTTTTTTTGTAATAAATTGTTAACTGATCTTTGTTAATTTTGGTCTTCTTTATTGTGTGAACCTTACTATCGTGCGGACAAGGGACAGCCCGAAGCTAAAATAATTTTCAAACCCAGCCCCTTTTCGTCCTAAAAACTTGAGCTGGTCGGCCCGTTGTGTTTGATTGACGCAGAATTTCGCGGGAACGCGTCTGGCGCCCACCTTTCACCTAGGAACCGTCGGATCGACGCAGCAGTTTGCTTAAATAAAATCTTTTCTTTCCTGCCGTAAACTCGACGTTTTCTCGTGGACGTTCGCCCGAGTCCCGAGTTAGACTCTCCGTTTGCGGGGGAGCGACGCGAGAATTTCGTATCACCAACAAAAACGTCACAATATATATATATATATTTGTTCGCGTGTAAATTTTTACACGTGAGTTTTTGAATTTCAATTCTTAAATTCATATAGGATGCTGGATTTGCATCACATATCCCAGGCAACCAGCTGACGTTATAATGACGTTAATATAAAGTCAGTTTTTGACCAGTTCGACGTTAGTTTAT